>NW_020955198.1:664514-937001 GCF_003031625.1 Empidonax traillii
TATTCCAGGCCTCTGCCTAGTAGGAACCTGTGTTTCCTTGCCCTAGGCTGCCCATCCATCTCACACCACTCCCAGGGCTAAAACCTCCAAGGAAGCCATTCACCCACCTAGTGCTGTTGAGCAAAGACCCTCAGATAATAGCAAGAAAAACCAAGGCTTTGCTGGCTCAGGTTCTCCCAGCCTTTCAGGCTGCCAAATCTCCTCAATGTCACCACATTGTTGCAAGCTAGACTGTGATGACAGCTATCTGCTTACCGCTTTGAGCTCCCTGTCGTGGAAGAAGCGGGGTAGCACGAAGCGTCGCAATGGCACTGTCATGATCAGGACGAAAGGGAAGGCCAGGGATGCCACTGTAGACTTCACCACCCAAAGCAGCACAATGCAGGCCAGTTGAATGCAGGTGAAGAGATTCATTCTCCAGGTCTTCACCTAGGAGGTAAATCCAGTCTAAGAACACATTATCCTTCCACAGAGATTAATGAACACCTGACTGACAAAACGTAACCCTTGGGCATAGATTAGTACAGCAATGCAACACTGCTGCACGCTCTACCTGCCTTTACAGCAAGGTAGAACTCCATAACACATCAGCCCCTGTGCAACTTAGCAGCATACACACCTGGCAGTGCAGTGTCCCTTCATCCACTCAAGCTATGCATCGCTCCTATAAACTGTATGTCTGTCCATACAATATACTGGCAATACACTCCTGGGTGCAGCCTAATGGCATGCTATCCGAGCACTGTACCACCTCTGTGCATGGCTTGCACTTACTTCTCAGCACAAACTTGCAGCCAAGGAGGGTCACCAAGCCAAAGCACTATCCTCCCCTCACCTACCTCTTCCTCCTTTGCTCCTCATTACCTGGTTCCCTGCAGCCTGTCTTTGCTCACCTTGACAACGTAGATGTGGTCAGGGTGGTGCTTGGATGGCATGAAGATCAGAAGCAGCCGCTCATAGAGCTGGATGCCAGTGAGAGATGTAACCCCCATGTACAGGAAGATGCCGAAGAGCACAGCCAGTGGGATCTGCCGCAGCATGTTCCCCATCACAATGGACAGACCTGCACAGACAGAGCTCAGGGCACGGAGTGTCCCATGCCAGCCCCTCTACAAAGCACCTCAACACTCGTCCCTCTCCCACCTCCTCTCTGTCCCAGGCTGCAAGGGAAAGGAAGCTCCAAAGGGGTAGGTGTAGGCAGTCCCGCAGTGAGCAGGCAGAGCACAGGCTGGCCTGTGGGGCAGGGACACTGCCAGCAGATGCACACGGTTGGTCCTGACCTCTCCCCTCCCTCCCTCACCCAAGCAGAGACTCACCAACGAGAGCAGCAATGAGCACTCCGGTCACACGCTGCTCTTTCACCTCCTCGATCCTGGGCTTCTCTCCTGGCGCGATGGCCTTGCTCATGACAGTCAGGGCATTGACATGCGTGACGGAGCGCACCGTCGCTGCCGTCAGCCAGGGCAGCCCAAAGAGTGCGCAAAGCCCCCCCATGGTGCCAATGAGAAGAAGGTCCAGGTGGAAGCCAGAGCCTTTCAGCAACTTCCTCTCCTTCTTGCTAACAATCAGCCTGAAAGAAAACAGAGCCTGGGTCAGTGCCAAGCCCGGGGCAGTGCCCAGAGACAGCACTGCAGCTGGGGACAACATTCAATTCACTCTCTGGAGACAGCACACATGGGGATAACAAGGAGATGGCTGAGGAGAGGAATGGATGATGGCTCTCAGCTTCAGGTTAGAAGCTGTGCTTGGCTGAGGCAGGTCTCCACTATACCACATGCCAGGAGGGGAGCCAAAAGACGACTGGAGAAGCCAAGGTACAGTCTGAAATGGCCAGAATCCTGCACCTGCTGTTCCTCTGGGATGCCCATTGCATCTCCATGTGAATGGCACCAGCACTTATGCTGGTCTTCCCTGCCTAAGGGGTAGTGACAGCTGGGGTTAGTAGGGGAGGTACTCACGTAGTGATCTGTGTCTCCATGAAGATAAGAATGAACACCAGGAGGGCAGGGATGGCAGAGGCAAACATCATCCACAGCGGAAAGGTCCCACTGCTGCCCATGGGGTGAATGAACCAGCCACGCTTGTGAGGAGATGTGACCGACAGGCCAGAGGGAACATTCAGCTTCTGGTGGTGTAGTCGCAAAAACCAGCAGTTACTCATCAATACACACCTGCCCACAGCCTCACACAGGACTAGCCTTGATCCTCCTTCTCTCCCTGGCCTGAACACTTGGATGGGATAAGCCACCCTGAACTGAGCAGGACTTTCTTATGGATAATCAATTCCCTTCACAAAAAAAGTCCCATGTGCCCTAACACGGGCCTGTCTCATTTCCTTTCAGCTACTGAAATTCCCTTCATTTTTGTCCAAAAGACCAAGGAAACATCTTTCCTCAGGAACCTCACCCCCATGACAGTGGTTAAAATGCTCCTTGACCTCTTCTTGGACAAATTAGGTGTTCTGAACTGCCTACCCTTCCCTGAAGTGGCTTTCCAGACTTTCCAAGCTTTTCTGAGACATTTTTCAGCATTGTTTTTGCAGTGTGAACCCCAGAAGTGACCACATTCTCTGGAAATGACCTCACCCTGACCATGTTCAGAGGGAATATCATGTTTGTGGCTACCATCAGACCACACAGACTCCTAGCTGTACATCATCCTGACCCTGCGTTCATCAGCATTTGAACCCTTGGCTTTGTGCTGCTCTACAGCAATTTTTGCTATCTGCAGTGCAGGGAGAGTTTATGATTTGCATTTATGTTAATCAGCATAAGTATGAATAATATTCCTGGAATGCTTGTCCTTGAGCTAAGCTGTGTAACTAAGTACCATTTTCTCGGAAAGCTTTGTACATATGCTGAGTTAATACTGAAATGATAATGCTTTTGATATTAATTGTAGAAGTGTAGAAGGGTATGAAAAGAATGTAACAAAGTGCATGATTTTACTAACATCTGATAGACCCAAATTTTTCATTGAAATTCAAATGAATAAAAATGCACTTTGATTCCATCGAGCCTTGGGCTGTCTTGATAAAAACCTTGCATGATGAACAGGAAATAGCTTTCACTCTTTCCCCAGCCTTACTGAAAAAAATACCACAACAAAAATATGTAAGTACATATCTACTGAAAAAGGATAAAAAGTTAAACCTGTGAGATGGGTTTGTTTGATAAACTTAATGCTAAGTTTGTGCATAAACTGGAAAAAAATTATTAAGACGGTAATCAAAATATTTAGTAGCCTCTACAGTCAAGGAGGGAATAAATATGTTAAATATTAAACGCCACTGAAACCATTCTACATGCCAGCTTCTTCAGTGTGCATAACCAGTTTATATCTTGTTGACTGATTACAAATGTTTAGAGTTACAAACAAGGAATTAACTGCAGTGAATCTCCCTGAAGCCCCTAAAGCCTCCCCTACTGGATACTGGGGGACTCTGGTCCCTGGAGCTCTGGCCTCAGTCTCAGCAAGACCCTTGGAGCTTCCCTTCAGCGTGGGAGTGAGGACGAGGGGAATGTCTCTGTTTGTTCTGTGCTGTTATGACTAAAGAAGCAGGAAATACAAATTCCCCAGTGTACAAGAGCAGGCCACAGGGCCACAGGGAATTACTGCTGGGCTGTAGGAGGGGCTCTGAGGGCAGTGCTGGCACCTACCTGTGTGTATGTGTCAGTGATGGTGTAATCCACCAGCACCATGACCAGGATGGAGATGGGGATCCCAAAGTCTCCGATGATCCGCCGAGCCTGCAGAATAAAGACCTGTCACTGGCAAAGGGAAGGGCCAGCTCCATGCATTCACCCTGCTACAGAGAGCCTGTGGCAAAGAGAGGCCCCAGGGGAGGCCAGGCACCACTGCAAAACCTAATAACTGCTGATGGGCAGGGCAAGGGAACCCAGACTTGATCCATAGGGCTGTGCATCCCATTGCCCATGTAACACACAGTCCTCTTCAATGACTAATTGCTCCTGCTGGCCTGTTTAGGCAGTGGTGCAGGTATTACACAGATGCCCTGTATGTGAGAAATGTCCAAAGAGAACAGCTCTTGCTCCTATATTCTAGTTTAATAGACTTGTATCCAGACCAAAGAGCTTTCCCAAGGTGCAGAGGATTTTCCAACAAAGCTCACTGGAGCAAGACAGTGCAGATACTGTCACCAACAGTCAGCTCTGGTCTGCAGCCTAGGATGGGCTACCATCCCTTCTGCAAGGTACTTAAGGGATTTCTGATGTTTCTTTCGGGGACGTCCAAGCACTCTGGAGAACAAATGTCTGTACCAAGAACAATTATATGTTTGGCACATCCCTTGTCCTTAACATCTGGGTCCCACGAACTTCTCACCTTTCCTCCTAAGAAACGGCTGTTCTTGAACTTGCGCATAAAGAAGGCAATGAAGAAGGTGCCTAGCATGAGGATGAGGGAGAGGAGAGCAGTATTGGGCTGCATCCTGGTGCCCAGTGACATCGCATCTGCAGAGAGCATGCTGGCATTCAGGTTGCTTTGCACATTCGGTGGGTAGAACTTCAGCAAAGGATGTTCTGCAAACACCTGGGCAGGTGAGAAAAGCAGCAGGCAAATTACTGCAAGGAGGGGTACGGGGCACTGTCACTAATGGGAGCCCAGGGAAGTGGAGGCGTCCTGCTCTGTGGAGAGGTAAGGGCGGTAGATGGTGGGGACAGACAATCCCAGCATCTGTCACCTCGCCTCACAACCTACACAGCTGCAGAGGGCCGGGGAGAAAAAAGTGGCCCCTCTTTAATGCCTCCCGCAGGAAGAGAAGCGGAGAGAGACATCAGGGCTCTTCCTGCCACCCTCTGTGATGGCACAGGAGGCAGCTGGGCTGAGGCATGAGAGGTCAGCAATGAAATGCCTTGCAGAATGTCTAGGAAAGCTGTGGCTGAGCTGGCCCTGTTCCCCTGCCACTTGTATGCTAAAGTGAGAGATCAAAAGATGCAGTAGCCCATCTCCCTGGGGAAGGTTCACCTTGTACAGTTTGTAGAAGGTCTCGTAGATAAAGATGAGGGAGATGAGGAAAGCAAAGATCTCCTGGGTGAAGGGCGAGATGTAGCGCACCAAGAAGCTTCCCTCGGCTGCCACAATAATGAAGATGAAGACGATGAGCCACAAACCAATCCACACTCTGCCTGTCAGATACTCAATGCCTTGTGTCTGGCAGAACTGAAATGGAAAGGGGAAGGAGTTACTTACGGCTCCTCAGGCTGCCTCCTGCATCTGCTCCCCATTAAGATCAAAGACTCTCCTGGAAAAAAGCATCTACATCTGCTTGGGCATCCAGCACAGAGACAGTGAATTCATTGCTGAAGTCCAAGGCAAATTTGCAGACTTTGCTTTAACACCTGCCAGCTCACACCAAGCAGGTCTTTACCTCTCCAGTTTTTTTAACAGTATCTCCTTTGCTTTCTGCTGAAGCCAATCATGCATGACGCTCCCCATCCCACCCATATGGAGGTGCCATTGCTCAAGCACAGCCCTCCACTGCTCCATGCACTCAACAGCACAAGCCTGTTCCCTACAAAGGAGAGCCTGAGCATTCTGCTATGTCCCATTTCATAAAGGCTACATTAGCTGGGCCATAATCTCAGACAGCACCTCTGCTCCTCCACACACATCAAGTCCAACTGCTTTCAGCACCAGTCACATCCCTCCCTTTGCAGCCTTCCTCAGTACCACCACAGGCAGAGGTACACCTCTGTACACTGTGACTGGGCAAAGAAAAGAGGCCAGTGAGAAGTGCGGTCACAGGAGAGCAGAGAAATTCACACTCTGCAATGGCATCATCTCCAAACTCTTGACACACCGAGGTGAAAATCTAACTGTAGGAAAAAACATGCTGTTTTAAAGACACAGACATGCTAGGAGTCAGAAAAAAAAGAGAAGGATTAGACCCACTGCTTAAAGGTACAGGGATGCTTGTAAGAGCAAAGGGGTCATGTTACTTAAGAAACGTATCCGTCCTGGCTGGCCAGGATACCTCTGCACACACCCTAGGGCTCATCCTGAGAGGTAGGAGTAACGTACGTGGCACATCCCAAATGAGTGGTACACACGTTGTTGGGCTCACATACAAGGAGACCTGGACACAAGTGAAAGCTGTGAAACAGTCTTCAAAGGAAGCCTCAAGAACAAGAAGGTTTTAGGATGCAGCTAAAGTGCTCATTGTGCCAAGATGGCCTGTAGCACAGGGCTGGGGGACAACTCGGAGTCAGCAAGTAGAGAAGTGCTGTTATCACTGTCACACCTCAAGAGATAATGGACACAGCAATGGGAGGCAGAAATCTCTACAGCATGACCTGTAAAGGGTCAGCAGAGCAAGGGGCAGACCTGGCTGAGCTGAGAGGAGCCTGGAAGGACCCAAGGAGTCCACACTATCAAGGACACTTTGTAGAGCTGAGAAATGCCAGCTGCACTCTCCAGAAGAAGGACAGAGTGAGCAGGTACCAAGCATAGACACTGCCTCACATGTACCTTGTAAAACGCTTCTTCAAACACCAGCAGAGGCCCTGAGAAGCCAATGACCAGGAGTGGCTGGGCTCCAAGCAGGGAGAAGAGGATCCCTAAAACTGAGGTGGAGATTATCAGCTCGGAGACCCCCATGAGACCCTCAGTTTTCTCTCCTGGGAAAGAGAACAACATGTGAGCGTTATACTCTGGACACAGGCACCATCACTACAGGCAGGCAGGCTGCACAGCTCCAGAAAGAGGAGGCAGGTCCCCATCCCATCAGTAAGAGGTCCCCTGTGTTAGGCAGGGAGCATGGAAGGAGCCCGGGGAGTCGAGACTGGAGAGGCCAAGTGGCAGGGTGAGAACAAGGCAGCAGCCAAGGCGCAGCACGACCACTCTCCCTGAGCGAACAGCACCAAAGCCCACCCCAGCACAGCATTACACAGACACAGCCAGTGTCCCAGAGTGCAAAGAACAGACCAGAAAGCAGGCCCATTACCTAGGAGTCCCCCGAAGGTGATGGCAGGAGAGAGAGCAGCAAAGTAGATGAAGAGAACGGCTGCGAGACACTGGCTGTGCAAGGCGTCTCTGATGTCACTGAGGTATTTGGGGTACCTGCGCTTTATGTCCCGAACCAGACCTCCAAAAAATATCCCGGTTCGCTTCAAAGGGTCGTCCTCAGCTTCCTCCTCTTCTTCCTCAGCTTTCACTTCACACAGCTCTGGAGGTGCACGGAGGGCAGGGCTTGAGTAGGGAACAGAGGTGGGCCCTTGGCTGTCCCTCTCCCCAATACCTCGTAGAGACCTTCCTCCAGCAGCACTAGCCTGGTGGGCCCCCTCCACTGCACATCCCACTGCCCCCAGCTGCCAAAGCTGCCCACAGCCGTTGTCCTGCTCCCCTTGCCCCGCTCCCAGCTCCCCACTGCAGGAGCCAGGCCCTGCTCACTCCCTTGCCAGGCTCTGGGAGGGGAGGGCCCACAGGGGCATGCAGGGCACTAGGCATAAACTTGCCCAAATGTGAGTGGAGAGACCTTTGGCTTCCTGAACCGTCCCTTCCTTCATGGACTTCTGCTCCCTCTCCTTCCTCTTCTTCAGCAGCAACTTCTGGAAGGTGGCAATGGATTTGAGCAAGTCTTTCCCCTCCACTTCTGATGGGGGGATGACAATGCTGCAGTCCAAGAACTCATTGATCGCGTTGAGGAGGTCTTGACGGTCATCTGCCATGTATGCAGCCTCATGGAAGTGCTGGTAGTGACAGGGAAAAAGAGAGGGAGAAGGCTCAGACTGAGACTAGACCCAGCTACCTACAGCCTGGAAACTCAACATTTGCTGTGACCTTCACAGTAACATCCTGCTCCCTTAACCCTCTACTCGTCTCATTACTGCCACTCTGTGACCCACACTCTTGAATTCTGCCTCCTGTTTTGAGGGAGAAGCTGGTGGAACCCTAAAGCACCACAGATAAAAAGCACAAGAACCAGGATCTGAGCAGGGAGCTTAAGAGACTCTTGGGAGTCTCCACATGGCAGAGAGAGAAAGCGGGAGAGAGAGAATAGGAGTCTATAGCATGAAGGAAGCCATGCAAGGTAACCAGGCAGAAAAGGTGAGATACTTCTGACAGCAAGGGCAGGATAACAAGGAAGGACTCCAAGGAGACCAGGAGGGGACAGCACTACTGCAAATAGGCAGGGAGGTGCTGGCAAACAGGCAGAAGTGCTGCACTGCCTCTGAAACATGCCTTCAGAGAAAGGGCTGGAGGATTATGAACAAGTGAAGAGCCTGTGAAGCAGGGAGGGGACAGCTAAGGTCCCTGCAGCACACAGACTCCCTGGAGCCACACTTCAATGTAAACGATACTGTAACTCTCTCCATGGCGCCAGGCACTGTGTAACCTTGCTACAGCCAGCCCTGGCTGCAGCAGCTGCCTCTCCTCTTCCAGCAAGATGAGCAGAGACTCTAATCAACAAGATCAGTCTACAAACATGGTGCTGAAGCTAGAATATGGCATTTCACCTCTTCTGGGTAAAAACACATTCTCAACTGAGCCCTGTGCAACTCCAGGGAAGGGATCTTTCACCTGGGAGCTCTTGTTGCCTATAAAGCATGTTTTCTGATGGAACCTTTTAGTCTCCAGCTCAGGGAAAGTTGTGGACTACTGGCAGGACAGGAATGTTTGTTAGTTGCTTATAGTTACATGGAACCAACCAGAAGAACCCTGTGAACCTCTGATCCTCTTGTCCTGGATGTCTGCAGCAGATGCTCAGATTGTCTTTCGTTTGCATTTAATTCCTTAACAAGTTAATGAATTTCACTTTCCTGCCATGTAGACAGATGGGGGACTTCTAGCACTGCACGCACTTGGCAGAAAAACCTTCCTGCCTCCTCATCCCTCCTCTTGTATGGATGTGTTCCTCTGCATGGATGCCCGAGCCACGGGACTCAGCTAGAAAGCTTCATCCAAACACCTGACGACCATCCCCAGGCATTGCTGGGTCTTTTTGTCAGTGTGGTCTGGGCCAGGTACCATGGTCACAGGCATTTCTCAGCCACCCCTCCTGTTTGTGAAATGTCAACTGAACACCACTCCTGTAACCTTGGGCTGTTCTTTGCTCCTGATTTTACATATGGCCCCTTTCTTCACCCAGCTGAGCACTCTCTATCCCAGCCAAGTCTCTGTCCTACTCTTTTCTCTGTATAGGAACATTCTACCTTGGTCAGGGCGGGCTGCTCTTAAAAACCCCAGGTGCTCACATCTGCCTACCCCACCCGGGCCTATGCACAGCATCTCTCAGCACTTTCGTCTAAGGACTGTTTCCTAAGGAGCCACCCAAACTCCCTTGCCTTTGTCAGCATCACTGTCCATCAGCTTCTCACCTTGTCGGACATGAGGGTGGAGATGGAGCGACCAATTTCATGGTAGTCCATGTTGGCCTGGCTAGGTCCCAGAAGCACAAAGATGAATCTGACGGGAATCGGGACCTCCAAGACAGATTCCAGGAAGACGGCCTCATTTAGTCGGACAAAAGCCATAGTTGGCTGCTCCAGGAACTGCACGCAACCTACCAGGAGGCAATGTTTGCAGCAGCGTTAATCATTGGGGTGAGCTGTACTGGGTAGCCTTTAACAGCGGAAACAAAGATTTCAGGGGTTCCCAGGAGCCCTGCAGTTCTGCATGTTCTCCAGATCACTGACACAGCAGTGAGCTTCATGCTGAGGACTGCTCCAAGTCCTTTACTGATCATTCACAAGCAGTGCCGCTTTCTTTAGCCTCCCAGTTAGCCCATTCTTAATCCCTTACAGTGGGCTCTACTTACACTATGAAGGCCTAATTTTAAATCGGAAGGTTGCTTCCCACTTGTGGAAGGAAGACTCTTACATGTCACTTTTATCAAACTTCTAATCTCATCAAAGAATGAAATCAGGTTTGTTTGACATGACCTATTTCCCATAAACCTCACTGCTTGGCAATAATTACATTCTTATTCTTTAGCTCTTTATTAATTGAATCCCGTATTAGCTCTGCCATTCTGTTGGCCGAGAAGGATGTCAGGTTAAACCACCTATAGGTACTGGCTCACTGTCCTTCCCTTCTTCAGCACTATGAGATTTCTTTTATCTTGTATGTTCCCTGTATTCCTAAATTTTTTTTTTTTTTTTCACGGAAAAGTAAGCCAGTTCTCTGGAACTCATAGGATCAATCTACACAGTTTGTTTTACAATGCCTGCCCCTCATCAGTGCTTGGCAGTCTCATCAGTTCCTAACAGATTGGGAAGTACTCCTGCATCCTCCGGCACACCAGCTGCTTCCTTCACATACCGAACACAAATGTTTATTGAATACTTGTATTTCTCTGGCATTATTACTGATCTTTCTGCCATCCAGCAAAGAGCTGTGTTCTGTGTTAGAATGGCAAATCTGGGCCATCTGAGAGTCCAAGCGAATCCCAAGACACAGCCTTATCTCAGAAACAAGCCAATGTTTAGTTCTGTGAGTATTCAAAGTGTGTTTATGAACCTGATTTAGCCTCATTGTGATTAGAAATCAGTTTGGTTGAGCTGCCAAGCATCTTTGCTTGAGCTTTTAATCTACTGGATAAGCAATGACATTTACTTTGCTTGCTAGGTTTGCTCGGATTTTAATGCCAGCAAAGAGCGGAGAAGTAATACTCTTGCAGTCAGAAGGAACCAAGCACAGTGATGCTTGAGCCTGCCTGCTCACAGCCCTAAAATATCCCCTGGCAGTGCTATGGCCAATACCTGAGACTTTGCCACCAGCCATGCCCTGCTTCTGTAAACTCAAAGCTCCCTGGCACACACAACCAGCAGTCAACGCTGGTCAGGGACCAGGACCAGCTGCTGGCGAGGTGTGAAGAGGGCAGACAGAGGGCAGCAATGCTTGGAGGCCCAACAGCAGTTGTAGCCTGGGCACCAGTTCCTCAGGCACCACTTACCTACTTCTGAGCTGCAAAACCAGAGGTTCTGGTGACCCTGGCAGGACTTTCACCACTAAGTTGTGCCCCAGTTCCCAGCAGCAGAGTCTATCATCCTCTTTTTTAATTTAGGAAAAGAACTACCCTGGCACCCCATATATTTACCACAAAGAGAATATGCACCATCACCAAAGGAGAGAGTGTACCATGCTCCTTCCCCAGCTGAACTTTGGAAACATGTAAGAGATGACCAAATATCTCTCAGGAGGGAGGGCACAGACAGCTGGGGCCAGACCAAGATCTGCACTAGTCGCTGGGGGATGCTACATGCCATCTCTTACCAACAAGAACTACTGTGGCCTCTGCATCTTCAGGGATCTTCTCCATCAGCTTCAGGTATTTACGGTGGCCCTCAGAGTTATGGAGATGTGGGTTTTTCTGCCAGGGAAGAATACAAGTAAGTAAGGATGAAATCCCCACACTTTGGTCTCTCTACAGGGCCTTACACCCCTCTGGCATAACTGCAGCTGGGCTTGCCTTGGCTGCACACCCAACACCCTGTTCACAGGCAAGGCACCCTCCCAGCAAAGGCCACCCTGCAAGCACCAGGGCTGTTGCTGCCATTACATGCTCAAGCAGACATCCGCATACAGTGCAAAGCTAAAATTAGGTTCCAAAATCATAATGCAGCGAGCCGATTTCCAGAGCTCTGGACGATCTAGGGGAGCTGTCCTTGCATACAAGGTGGATGCTGCCTTGTTCCCACCTTGTTCCCCCATGAAGAGGCCCAGACGTGGGTGCCAAGGGTTGCTGTCAGCCAACAGTTATCCCTGGAATGTGGAAAAAGAAACAGTATCCCCTCACCTCCTTGCACTCGCTCTCATTGGCCTTGGGGTCGGCCATCTCAATGCGCTCCTCCCCCATGAGGGGCACACAGGTGTCTGTGGTGTGGTTGTGGTGGTGGTTCCCCACGATGGAGTTCATGCTGGAGCTGGAGTGATTCCTTGGGAAGAAGCCCTCTTTCTCATCATTGGGGTGGCTGCGGGGGGAGAGTGGTGGCCATGAGAGAACCTGCCTCCTTTGCCACCCAGGGCTCACAGGTAATCCCCGATCTGTGGGAGCCCTCATCCACGTGCCACCCACCTGTGCTTCAGCAGCAGGGCGCGCAGCACGTTGGCTCGGTCTTCTGCTCTGATCTGGTCAGAGATGATCATGGTCTCCACCATGAGGTGCGCAATGCCAGGCAGAGTGGTCTGCTCCAAGTCAAGGAGGACAGCACCTGCCATCAAGAGGGGAAGAGCCCTGCTCCTAGTGTGCAATGCTCCCCACTGCACACACACTCTGTAGACACAGCTGTTCCACCAGGAGCCAGGCTCACAGAGTCTCTCAGATGAGAAATGCCCCAAGTCCAGGTGCCCCTGTAAACTCTTGTCCCGAGAGAACCCAAAATCTCCAAGATGCACTGATCACTCTGGTATCTCCTTTTGTTTCAGTGTCCTGCTCTGACCAAACTTTCCCTTTCGCACCAAAGATGGGTCCAAGACCTGTCAGCCGAGACACAGCTGGGTGTTGCAGCTGCCACGTGCCCAAGAGCAGTGAAGCAGAGCATGGAACCAACACAGGCACCCTTGGGCTAATGTAAACCCTGCCAAACAGGTTGCAGGATGTCCCCACAGACCCTACATGAAGCCTGGACATAGACGCTGTTGTGTGCCTCCACTGAAGGGCCAAACAGTGACAGAAGCTATCCAGCAAAACCTGCCCCAGAGCCAGAACCCAACCCTGGCCTGCTGCTCCTGACTCACCGTGGGCAATCGTCTTCCTGAGCTCCAACAGACTGCGGAAGGACAGTGAAGCTACATGGGGTTTCCCCCACCTTGCTGTATCCTCCTCCACATCCTCCTCAAACTTGATCCAGCGGGCCGTCTCCCTCCAGTGCATCTCCTGGTTCTTATCCACCACCAGCTCATTCAGTTCCACAAACACCTAGTGCGAATTACAGCCAGAACATGAGACCTCCCCTGATGAATACAGCTCTACCAGTAACACACAGAAAGCCTGAGCTCTGTTCTCAAGGTACTGCCTGGTCTGAAGCTCTGCCTGAGCAAGCCTGCTGTAGTTAACCAGAGGCTTTAGTGAACAGAAGCAGCCAGGACAAATATCACTTGACAGCATGGCAGGAGCTTCCATCAGCACACGGAGCACCAGAAAGCCTCAAGTCAGATGGTGTGGGTAGACGAGAGAGAATGATGCATTGCTGCATTCCTTTCCACCAAACTGTGACAATTTTGTCATCTGCCTCCTTCTTGGTTTCCCCCAGAATTTTCCACACTTACCAGAGATGATGATATTACCATGCTGCCAATTTCCTCAACACCACTACCATTTCTAGAACATTTTATGTCTTTCCTAAGGTGAAAGCTCTGCAATTCCAGGGAAATCTCTACTTTTATTGAAAAAAGTGTGTTTTCAGCCCTCAAAATAATGGATAATAGCTTGAAATGTCACCTTCAAGGTCAGGTAAAGAATTAATTATATTGAAACGCATTTATCACTTTATAAACTGCATGTTTCTAGTCCTGATTTATGGCTTCTGAACAAGTGTGGGAGGACTGTACATGGATACCTCATGGGGCTTTCTATCCAGCTTCTTCTTCTTCTTCTTTTTCTTGACAGATGGAGTTGATGCTAATTTTTTGCTTGTCCTGGTGGTCTGACTCCGAGATGGTTTTTTCATCAGATGCCTCCTCACACCAGGGTTATCTTCAAAACGGTGGCCTGAAGACATAGGAAAGAAAAAAAAGACCACTGATTTGTCTAGTGGATACACACTGGCAGGGAAACACATCCAAGCACACCCTTCTTTCATTAGCTTACGCTATCAAAGTCCTGGCAGCTGGAGAACTCACCATCATCTTCCAGACCTCTGAAGATCCTTACTGCCTCATCTGCCTACTTTCAGCTCTTCCAGATGCCTGTGAGTAAATTTCTTCACAAAGAAGGCTTCCTCCCAGGTTGCGCATATGCTGGAGCTTCATCGTGAAAGCTTTTATTCGTGGTACCCAAACAAGAGGTGTGTGAACCCTCCCCATGCTCCCTCAAAAAAATCCAATGAGCAGCCTTGTCTGTACAGCTCTGCACCCCAGATAGCACAGGCAGGCACTTGACTGGGGCTCATCTCTTGCACCAGAGGAAGGTCTGGTCCTCAGCAAGCAAAAAGGGCAGTGAAGGGGAAGGATATTTAGCTGCTGGTCTGGGAAACATAAGGAAATATGAATGACTGTTTTATTTAATAGTGCAATGAGAGTGTAGGATAACACTGCAGCTGGGGCTGGCACAGAGGCTGGGCAGTGAACTCCAGCTATTGCTTCTAGACGTTCTGCAGTGCTGCTGTGATGCCTTTGGAAAGGTCTGCGTTGGAGAGTGGCTGGCTGAAACAAAACCTCTAGAGAGACTGTTAAGGCTGCAGTACAGACCAACCACCAAGGTACCAGTGCTGTTGGCAAACCAGTGCCCACCAAAATGATTCAGTCACAACTGTGCCAACCCCCTTTGCAATGCTGGAAAAACAGCACCTGGGCGACAGCCTGCCATGGAGAGTAGTTTCCCTGGATGCTCCCCAGAGACAGCAAATGTATCTTTCTCAGCAGGGACAGACCTGGTCTGCCTCTAGGATGGGCAGGCTCCACCAAGTAGATCATGAAGTGAGGGCTCTTGCTCAGCTTTGGTCCATCAAGGTTTGCTGGTCCTGCTTGTAAGACAATGCCAAGGTCTTCTGCACTTAGCTTGAAGACCTGTAGCTCTCAAGGCATGAGAGGCAGAAAAAACACTGCATTTGAAGGCTGAATAGTCCCTTTGATGCTGTAGGGAAACATCCATGGACATCTGGCATGGAAAGACACATCCAGCATTGGGCCAGGCATACCATGGCCTTGCACTTTGGAAATCTGGGTCGCTAAATTAAATATAAAACGAATCAATATTGAGCCTCAGGGCATTTTCCCCCATTGGCTGCCCTACTGATGCACGTCCTGCTGACGGTGGGACTCCTCCCTGCTCCACTTACTACACTGCAATGTCGATAGGAGCCAATAACTGCCCACCACTACAAACATTTCTGGGAGCCAGGCATGTGTGGGACTCCTGTGGAGTTTTGCACGAATTTCTGAGTTCCTGTGTGCACAGTAGCCTCTTTATCACACTCTGTGAGTTTGTACACAAAACAAGCAGTCCACCAGGCAGATGATCATGTTATCTGGCAACTTCGCTCCAATCCCTGCAGTTTCTGATTCTCCTATGCACCCAAAGACTCATTCTCACCATGTCCTTGGAAGACCAGGTCCAGAGTATGTTCTGCCCAGCAAGACAGAATGCTCACCCAGAGCACAGCAAGCTTCCCTATGGTGATGAGAACTTATTACACAGTGCTCTTCAGCAACAGGCCTATAAAGCATTCATGTTTCTAGTCTCAGCCAGCAAATGGCTGGAGGACAGATAAAACACAAGGAGCCAAGTTTCCTGACGGAGCCTCCACTGACTCCCACACTCAGAGACAGGAGCCAGAGTGCTGCAAGGTTATAGTGCACTGATGAAAGCACACCTCCAGAGCACTACAGAAGATTAAGGAGAGATTCACTTTGCTGCTCTCCCTTGGCAGTGCTTGTGGCCACTGAGATGCCAGCTGGGGGATACAACTACAGGAGCAGGGTGGACACACGGGCTTAACTTAGGAAAAGGACACTGGCTTTTGGGAGTCCTATGAAAAGCCCATTTGAGGTGCTCCAGGCTGCTGACCCTTTCTGTGTTCTGTGAGATTGGTGCTTTCCCCAAATGAAAGTCAAGCTCAAGAGAGAACCTAAGTCTGGGGTACTTATTCAGGAAAGAATCTTGGACTGAGACCACAGGGTGATATGTCCAGGGTATAGGTCTGCCCTTCTTGCTTGAAGCTAAACTCCCCAGGGAACACAGCTCTTGCTTCCCAGGGTATGAGCATGAGACAGTGACAATGTCAAAGGACAGAGAGAGACTCCTGTGGTAACTTCACTACAACAAACTAGTGTGTCAGCCTCCCACACAGCATCTCCTACATGTACTCCGGAAGATCTTCCCGTGTTGGCTTCCACAGAAGTCAGATTTCTTCAGATGACCAAGTTCCTTTTCCACCAGCTTAAATCTGAATGTGATAAATATGACTCTGCACTGGTAAAGCCTTCCCTCAGAGTGCCGGTGCTACTCCAACTCAGCAGGCAACTGCCTTCCATTTGTGTGTTAGCTCCCGCTTCCCTCTTTTCATTTCCCTTGATCCACAAACAGGAATACCAGAAAGAGGCAGCACAGTATTTGTATCAGTACTAGAGAGAAACTTGCTATCCTGACATCACAGGGATGGTGCACACTGCCCATATACCCCAATGGTAAAGTTGTAGCAAGAAAACAAGATTAAAATTCCATCTCTTGAAATATTTAAAACTAGACCAAACAAAATGCTAATCAACATGCCATAAGACACAACGCTATGCTGGCTTCTAGAAAAAGCTACTGCCCTGTCCTGCACAAAGCCAAAGTCTCTCCTGGCTGATGCTGAATTCAGTGTGATAGGAACAGCTGAACCCCAGCTCATCCCTGCTGCCACCCAGGTATCCCTGCCCAGCACTCCCCACGCTCTGAACATTTTAAAGAATGCAAGGAGACCACGGACTCAACTCTGCTCAAAAGGCAATTGGTTCCTCCTGGATCTGAGTTGGTCCTGGAAGAGGGACTGCCATGGAGTGAATAGCTGGGCAAGTGGCACTGCCAAAAGTGAATTGGTTCTGCACAGAACAGTCTCTGGTGTCTCTTCCGTGTCTGACTCTGCCATCTCTCTCTGCAGGATTAATCCACAGCATGAATTCATTATACAGAAATAATTAAGAGTTGACTGTACAGTGCATCCTGTTTCAACGATCTGCAATATTAGCTGTAGCAACCAATGAATGCGTTAAATGATAGCAAGCCAAATTTCCCCACTTTACAAGTGACGTATACCACACATTAGGGAGTGATGTGCCCCTTCTACCTTCCCAAGAATAGCCATCCTTTTCCAGGTGAACTCGGGGAAATTTCTTATACTTTTAATGTACAGTTCACTCAGCTTGGGACAGCGGATGGGACCAATTTGCTCCAGGTTTTTATTTTGAACTTTGCTACTATTATACCCTCTATCAATTTAGAGTAACAAGTAGCAGACTTGTTACTGTAAAAGCCAGCCAGAAGCTAATCCCCACTTGCTGGTCCTTGCAGAAGCACATAGGCAGACATTTCTTCCCTGAAGGCTTGTAAAGATGAGACAGATGACAAAGAGAACACAATGCGGGGATTAGGAGGCAGGGGAAATTAAGTGTTTTGCCTGAGATCACACAGAGAATCTGTGGCAGAGCCAGAAGCTAAACCAAGTCATTCTAAGTGTCTGTTGCAAGCTCTCTGCCTTCCCACTCTTGTGTGCAAAGCCATAAGTGGGTTAGCTCTGGGACCACATCAACCTCCCATGTGCACTCCTAAAATCCCTTGAAAAATTAACACATGATCCAGATGAGGACACTTGGAGAACCACCACAAAGCTATGCCTATGAACATTATCATTCCCAAGGTGAGTCACAAAGCTACCTTTTTACTGTGAGTTACCACCATCTGCTAAGGAAGGATTCCTGTGCGACAGTGGGAGTGAGGCTCTGCTTTCTGTGAGGTCCCCAGGATGGCTCAGAGATCCCTCTGCAAGGGATGTGCAAGTATAGAAACAAATGTGGAGAATAGAAAGATATTTTTCACTCTGAGGATTCCTATCCTCTCCTACCCTGCTTTTCCCACTCTTGTTTCCTTCCTCTTTTCCCCCTTCCAGCCAGCCTGCCATCAGCTAATTTCACAGTCACGCTCAAGCCTACAGACACAGGGATTAGGTTATTTTTTTCTCTGGGCATTAGGCTGTGGTGCAGAGCTGAGAACCTGATACCCACCTCCGCTGTCAGATCCGCAATTTGACTCAAATTCCAGCAAACAGAGCAGCAGCACACTGTCACCTTGTGCTACAGATGGAAAAGGAAATCTCTTTGTCCTTATACACACCTCGAAGCAGCTGCTTTTTCTCTGGCCACAGCATGGGCCACATCCTGACAAGCACAAACAGCAAGATGTAGCTGCCTCTGGAGCTGCTCAAGTGAGACACACACAGTAAAGCACCTCAACACTGTGACACAGATCTGTACTAAGACCTTGAACAGACACACAGACATCAAGCAGCATCTCCAGTGTCCCCAGGCACACGGTGGGGCAAGACTGTACCTCCCCTAAACCACGAGACCAACCTGACACGGAGAGGGTGCAGACAGCAAACACAGGAAGGAGATACGCACTGTACTGGGGGCTCTGATCTACAGCTGCAACCGTAGGGTCACTGCTCCAGTACTTACAGGTGGGCTCCCCGCCTGGGTAGCCCAAATGGTTTCTGATGGCCTCCCATAAATCATAGTCTTCAAAATTGAAGGCAAATTCATCAAAGTCTTCATAGCTGAGTGAGTTGCGAATATGAGTGCTTATCGCTACCTCCGGGCTGCTGCCCCCTCTCGATTCCTTCGCTGGCTCCTCTCTTTCTTGAAGGGTTGTCATTTTGTCCTTGTGAAGGTCAGGGGTCAGGTGTCATGAACCACTCGCCTTCAGATGAGGGAGCAGGGTAGCCAGGCTGATGTGTGCAAAGCAAGCTGCCCCCCTGGGAGGGGCTTCACTGCAGCCCTGGGGACAGCCCCGGCGCCTCGCTCACCTCCTCATGGGGCACAAAGGTGCCGGCTGCAGAAGCCCTGAGGACTGACGAGGTTCCAGAAAGGCTGGCTCCACCCAGGGATGCTTCCGTGGGGGCTGCCCCACCAACTCCTCAGGAGCAGCGTCCTCGCTTTGCCGTGGGGTCTTGTGCCAGATGCCCAGGGATGCGGCACTCGCGGCCTGGGGACAGCCAGGCTGCGTGTGCAGCACTGCTTCTCTCCCTCACTCCCCTCTGGTGTTCTCCCTCCCTCTCCAGCCTGCAGAGCAACCTATTGAATTCTCCATGTCCTCGGGCCCGGAGCGTGCATTTCCATGACGTCTCTTCTCTCTGTCCTCGTGCCACACATAGGGGCAGTCCCCTTCTGAGGCACTCCAGAGGGGGCAGCTGCCTCTGCCAGGAGAGCCGAGGAGAGGAGAGGCTCCTCACCTCAGGTTTTCTGCAGTACCAGAGCTGGTGTGTCACACAGAGGGCTGATTGCTGGGAAAGTGTGTCAGGAGACGAGAGAGCTGGGTCTCAGGGAAATGCTGGGAGCCCTGAATCAGAAAGGGCAGTGAGGTGGGTGGAGGAGCAAGCATTCATTGAGTGGGTCGGAGTACAGATGCTGAAAACATGGGGATAGGTGCTGCGGACAATGCAAAGCTGACGGAGACGAAATACTGTTGGAAAAGCAGGGTCTGAGGGAAGTGAGGATCAGGTCTTGTGGCAGGCTGAAGACCACGCCTGAGATTGCTAGGGAAGAGGGCAAAGGAGAGAGAAGCACGGGACAAAAGGACATACACACACACACACTGGTAATGCAGGTAGTGTTGCAAAGCCTCACTTTTCATGCCGTCCAAGTCAGCGGATGCCAGCATCTGGGCCTCGGCCTCATCCGTGGGGACACGCTGGTACGCGGCACTCTCCAGTGTGGTCATGCTGCCGATGCACATCCTCTCCTTCAAGTCATAGGTAACCCGCTGTCCACTCGCCACCTGGCCCCAGGGCTTGCGCTTCTCCCACCCGCGCGACAGACGTTCTCGAGGCCCAGGGGGGCTGTAGAAACCAAAGGGACTGATGGTAGCAAATGGGGTGAATGAGGATGGGCAATGGCCCTCAGGGTCTGGAGTCCCTCGGCCCAGCCCTGACCAAAAAGTCCCTGAGAAGAAGTAGAGCCAGGAGTCACCTGTCCCAAAGCCCAAAGGGTGTCCCTTCTGCTCTTCCTCTCCTCAACCACAGAGTGGGATCAGCTTATGGTCAGTGTTGGGGACCCACCTCTGATTCAATGGCCTCACGGTTCCCTCCTGGGGCTTCCCAGCTTGAAGGTCAGCACAATAGCATAAATTAGCTAGGAGGAAGGGCACTCCAGTTGCACAGCCCAGTGCCCCCCAAACCCATACCTTAGGGATCCCACAGACCCAAAGATGTTGAAGGAGTCCCATGGAGTGACTGTGCCACTGAAGAGTAGCCCTTTTACTCACAGCTGCTCTCCCTCTGGGCCCCATGTCCCCTCTGGCTCAGCAAGCAAGTTCAGGCTGGGCACAGCTACTACCCATGGGGACAGAGTCTGTGCAGCGACCCTGAGGCAGGGGGAGCAGCAAGCAGCTTGGTACGCTCAGCTACCTGTAGAGGGAGGCAGGGCCCTTGTCCTGCAGAAGGTCAGCAAAGCGAGGCATGGGGGACAGGATGCCACACTCCTCCTCCACGTGGAACTGTGCGGGAGCCAGAGCGCCGCTGGACTCCTCCTCATCGCTGCCGACAGTGAACTGCAGAGACAACAGTCCTGATAACAAGAGCTGGAGCAGGCAGCCTTCACCCCAATCCTTGGCATGCAGATCCTCCCCACGTCACCATCTCCCCAAACAGGCAACATCAACTTGCCCCTTATACCCCATACCCTGGGACTGGTCATACTGAGCCCCTCACCAACATATAAATCCCAAGGACAAAGTGATCTTTCCCCATGGATCTTACACCCTCAAAACGGTCAAGCATGCCCTCCTCAGCATCCACCCCAAGCAATGACTTATCTGTCCCTGTCCCCCAGTGCCCATTTCTGCTAGGCAAGGATAAAAACACTCTTATCACAATACTGCACAGCTACAACTTCTTCCCACTGAGCAACATACTTGTTGGAACCCATCCCTCCACCTCCCCCAGCCTCCAAGCCCCATCCAGGTAGGGATGCACTGGCCTTGCCTTTGGTTTACTTGGGGGCTCCAGCTTAGGGGATGTTTCTTTCCCACGAGCTTCACCCTCAGACTCAGCAGAGATTTCTTTCTCCTGGACCTCCTCTGCCTCAGATTCTCCTTCTTCCTCTTCTTCTTCTTCCTCTTCTTCCTCCTCTTCTCCTCCCTCCTCGTCCTCTTCCTGGATGGTAGGGGTGACCTCCGAGGGGGGTACTGAGGTTTTCTTCTTTTTCCTCCTCTTTTTTTTCCTCCTGCTGGCACGGAGGGGCCTCTTTTGGAACTTGAGGGCAGAAGGGAGGTGAGTGGAAAGGGGATGATGGATGTGGTGCGAGGTTTGGCGGTGGACTGAGAGAGAAAAAGAGAGTCAGGGGCAGGAAGAGGCTGGGAGGAACCTGCCAGGCGCCCCTCCAGGAAACAGCATGGTCTGGAGATCAAGGGCCAGGAAAGGCAAGGAGAGCCACCAGCCCGCAGGGACATAGCAAAGCTCTTTCAGTGATGTGGCAGGCTGTGTCCAGCCTGGGGTAGGTGGGGAGGCAGCCCTTGTGCAGTGCCAAACCACCCCAGCACAGCTCCACAGTCCTGGGGAAAGCAGGACTCCTCTCCCAGTGTTGCTGAAAGCCATTTGCATGGCTGCATAGAGCTGTGGTGACCTTCCAGAGGCAACATACCCTTACAGTCTCAAGCAGGCAAGATAATCTAGTGGTTAGGGCCATGGCTTAGTGGTGGATGTAGTGCTAGGTCTGTGGCTGGACTGAATGATCTCAAAGGTTTTTTCCATCCTAAATGCTTCTGTGATGCTATGATTTCTGCACAGTGTTCTTTGAGTTAAATAGATGCTATTAAACAGATGTTATTTATCCCCCAGGCTTTGACAGAAAGTCCTTCCTCCATAGACACAGGAAAAACAGACCAAGCCTTTTAGTGCAGATGCAACCTAAGTCCACGTTCCAGGTACTGTAAGGGCGTGTGTCCACCAGCCTCTGAAATGCAGATTCAATTAGGAGGCTGTCTTAAAAATCAGTGTAAAAAAAACAGGGCAGGAGGACTTTTCTTTAAACTAATCTACAATGAGAAATTCATACAGGCTTGACCTGGGTGTCATGGGAATTACAGAGTGAGAAGAAATTAAGGGCATTTCTGAACCCTCACTCCAAAACAAAGGCAATGCAGCAGGCAGGTAACAGGGCAAACTCAGCATCTCCCCATGACAGAAAGGAAAGCCATTTCTGCTAGGTCTATCTGCAGGCACAAAGCCTCCCGTAGACAGTCTGCAGGATGCACAGGTCCTGGGGCTGCACCCGGCACCACTGAAATCAGGGGGGCACCAGCCACTTGGCAAGGCGGTGTTGCTCGGCAGCTCTTCCTGAGGAATTGTTTTCAGTCTATTTTGATTTGGTTCCTTCCCAGCTTTCCTGTGACATGGCAGCAAAATCTGTTTACAGTGAAAACTACCTTCAAAGGACATTTTCAATGGAAGCTGTAACCTTCTCCCTGGGAGAGCCAGGCAGGTTCATTGTTCTGCTGTCATGTTTCCTTTCCTTTGGTTTCTCAAGTCTTTTCTCCCTTGTTTCCCCCCTTGGGAACTGCAGGGATATTTCACACATCCCCTTCGTTCAGCAGGAGAGACCTGTGATTAGATTAGAGGAGATTGGGAATGTTCAGACATCTACAAATTGGAAAGAGTTTGGGCTCCTTATAAACACTTTTACCTCAAAAGTGTCCTTCTCTTTGACTTAGCCTGATGTACCCTATTTCACTCATAAGATGTGGCAGAAAGATCCTCCTGTTCTGCTGCTGTACTTCCACAGCACTGCTCTGCATGCCACCGATAGGCCAGGGATAAAATTTTAATGCAAGAAGTAAGGAAGGCCCCAACTATAGACACGATGCTTCTTTTACAAAACAAAGCTGCTGGTGAGGACACAGCCCATCTTTCCCTTCTGGCTTGTTCACATCAGCCCAAACCAGAAACATTTACATTTATGATCAGAAGAAAACCGAAGCCTTGCACTGCAGGGAAGGGCAGTGATGCTAAGTGTGTGATCTGGCACAGCAGAGGGAGCACTGTTCCTCACCCCTGCACTCAGCTGTCCTGTGTCCACTGATCACATCTTCACAGAGGTGGGCTGGAGGTGGGAAAAACACCTGCCCTCCTTCCCAGCTCCATTTTTTGCACTGCATGCCTGTATGGAAAGTTACTGCCAAATCAGTGTCCCAGATGTTTGATTACACTACTTGGTGAACTTAATACAAGAGATATGAAAAAGTAATTTTGATAGGGAGCCCAGAAGGAAGAGCCTACATATTAGGAATTCCTGGCTTTGACTAGAGCAGGAAACATTTCTAAGCCTAGAGGGCATTCACCTCCATCCAGCTTTATGAATACAAACTGCATGAAATTTCTGATAACCAGGGTTGATGTAGTCCTAGGCAACAGGAATACATCAGGAGCTCAGAGGAAAACAAGCTTGATTCTGATAAAGGAAGAAGGACTCTCTTATTAAAAAGGGAAAAAGACCCCAAACCAAACAGTACAAATCTGTAGTCGAATTTTCAAAGAAGCTTCTGCCATGCATGCTCAAGCAGATTGCCCACGTCCTCCAAGCCAACCACACACCTGCGCACACAGGCAGAGCTTCTGAGCAGGTAGGTCCTATGGACACAGGGCAGGAATTCAACCCACAGCAAAGCTAATAGCACCTTGCAGCCATGTGCACGAGTGACTGTGAGCTCAGGTGGGAAGTGTTATTTGAATGGAGCCTTTGCAGAGAAATGACACAAGCAGAAACCAGCAGCTGCAGTGCACTACAGTAATGGACTTTTACCAGCAAACTTTTACAACAGCCATTGGAAATGAGTGGCCAAGCAGAAAACAGCCTGGTGATGTATTTGGGACATAATGTTCCCAAGGTTGTATCCCATCAAAGCCAAGCTGGAAAATAAGCAATATGTGACTGTGTAGAGCCATAGACTGGGAAACTATCCCAACCATTGCTACGTGTCTGCCAGACAAACAGACCACTGGACGCAGGCCTCTTTGTGCCCTTCAGTGCTTTTACTACAAAGTAACACAACCCACCTACACCAGGCAATAGCTTACAGTCACTCTTGTGGGTACACTCTCATTTTACAGCCAAAGTGAGTTTGGGCAGACGGTTGCCTCTATCGTGGAAGGACATTTAGAGGAATAAATATGCTGCTCAGAGGAACTGAGGTGAGATAGCTATAGCACTTTAAATTCACACTCTATTTTTATTTTTCAGTCCTTTCTTTGGTCAGATAAGCCTGATGGTTTCCATTCAGAAATATATAGGCATGTCTGACTGGAGCCATCTGCTTTCAGACTGGGGAGGACAGCCTGGTTTCTGGTCATATTTGGATGTTTCTTTGCAGCCACATGGAAGAAAAATTCTTTTAAACTGGAAATTCCAATATTGGGGAAGTAGTTGCAGAGGTCGCTAAGATTGGGTGATTGAACACCCCGGGCAGCTACGCTGCTGCGTGGGCTGTGCAGTAGCTACGCCTGTGGAGACAGAGAAAACAGGGAACAGACTGGGAACAGGCCGTGGGCACGAGTGCTAAACTGTGTGTACATAGCACTTTGGGAACGCTCTGGAGGGAGGAAGTGAATAGCAGGCTAATACAATCTGCAGGGTCCCAGCACAAGGCTGCAGAGCACGTGTGGGTTGGCAGTGAGGGTGGAAATGGGTACAACAGTTCAAACCTACATACATTCAAAATCTCTCTCACTGTAGCTGCGGCTTTGCTTCTCCAGATTGCTTGATGCTGACTTGCTTATGAGGTCCCCAAATCTCTCGATTGACAAAGTCTTATCCAAGTCCTCATCGTCCTCGGCACCAGGAGAGGCTTTCTCTGCGCGATCTCTGCCCTGCACAGAAACCGCCAGATAAGAATCAAACACGACAGACCCTTCAGCCCTCTGGATCCTCCTGCCCTGCAAACAGCGCTGGCTTGCTAAGGAGGAGCAGGCTCCACAAGACAGGGCTGGGTCATAGTTTCTCACATAGAGGCATAGCTGTGCTCAAAACCAAGAGGCAGAAGAGATCAGCAAGCTCCAAGGCACACTCTGCAGAGTTCCTCCACACCTCCCTTGAGCAGCAGGTATCAGGGGCTTATGTCAGTGCCTGTCTTTCCCATTAGAGGAGATGTGCAGCTTTTGTTAGGCTGGACTTTCTCTTATTTAACTGCTGCCCTCTGGCCTTTCCTTTGTCCAGTCTGCCATCCCTCTCATTCTTAAAACTCCTCTGCATTTCCCCTTAGAAAATGGCATCCCTGCTCTGGTGAGCTGCCCTTGGATCACTGACCATCCTGTGCCTTGCCACCACCCCTTCACACACTAGGGACTGCTCATTCCCCTTGGATGCTTTCTTCAGGCTTTCCTGCCCATTTTCCTCCTGTTTCAGGCTATGGGCACTTCTCTGCTTTTTGCCAGTGGGAACGTCCCGAGATGAGCATTACCAGGTGACCCCTGTCCTTTCTGTCTCCTGAACAGAGCTGGTAAAATTTTCCGTCAATATAGCCGAAATGCCAGCGTGGAGCTGTTGTGGACTCCCATGTTTCCATGGAAACAGGAGGAGGCCCAACTGTGACAAATCTGTCTGTGCTAGGCAGAAAGAGGGAGCAAGGCAGCTTTAGCCGAGCTGTGCCTCTCCTTGCATCCCTCAGCTGTTCCTAGCTGTGACCTGGGAGCGGCTTTGTATTTGTGGGTGACACTGATTCTCCTCTCACCTTAGCACACACAGGTGTTCCAAGCCCAGCCTAAATGGGGATTGTCTATTTACAAGCTGTCCAGCTCCTCCTGCCACTTGCCATTTAATGGCATATGAAGGCATAGGGATCCCACGGAGCAACCTCTGGCCTTTTCTGGGCCACAGTTTGCTGTCTGCACAGAGTGGATGTGGGCTCGTGAGCAGCCTTGGGGCACCCTTAGTGCAGACCTGTCCCTGGTGAACACAGCCTGTGTTTCCTCCTGCAGCACGCTGCCAGGACACCAGTCCCGGTCTCATCCTGGCAGGAGCACGGTCCCTGGAGAAGAGACGGCCACACTGCTGCTGGATTCCCACCTCACCTGCTGCAGGTCGATGAAGACATCTCCTACGGGAGGGGACTCTCCAGCTGCCATTTTGGTTCAGGACCTAAGGGCCTGGGCAAAATATCAACCCTTCTCTTTCACCGGCAGGCACCCAGCAAACCTGGAGAGTGGCATAACCTGTGGAGAGAGGGCAGGACAAGGGAATGTCGTGGGAGACTGCTGGCCACTGCCCTCAATCCCCCCTGGCTCCTGACCCAGAGAGGTCACCTCACCAGCCCTCGGGGAACCTCCCCAGCATCACTAGGACAGGCCTGTCCCCGACAGTGTGCTGGGTGAGTGGCCCAGCCCGCACTGCTTCGGCCACCAGCTCCAACAGTTTAGGGGGAGATGGGACCCTGTCCTCCTCTGGAAGGTCAGAGGGACTGATGGAGACAGCAGCTACATATAGCTCCTGCATGGGCTGTGCAAGAGAAAGAAAGGCGTCATGATCAGATATGTCTCCACCAGCACATTTGTGCCAAGCTGTGTGATTGATCACGAGGGAAAAATAAAGTTGGGGAGATCAGTTGCTGCGGGGGGCATGCCAGGAGCAGGTAGCAGAGTGGTCCTGTGGAACCTAGCTTTATTGGGCAGATCCCAAAAAAGGCCAGAAGGAACCTCAGAGAGATCTGTGCAGGCCACAGAGATAGCACAAGGACAAACAGTTCATCATTCAAACACCACACACAAAACAACGCAAGTTACAGGCAAAGAGGCCAACCTTCAGGCTGCAGGTCTGGGCCCTGTCAGAACCAGCAGGGCCAAGGGACACAGAAGAACCTGCGGGCAGCCCAAGGGTGCAATCTGCTCAATATACAACTGCAAGTGAAGAAGGCAATGAAGTGCCACGGTTGACAAGAAATGGGGATAGAAACTAACACACAAACAGCTGTAGTCATATCATCTACTGCAACAGTGCAGGCTGAGCTCAGCATGAGCTGCACCCCAGGAAGAACCGGAGATGAGAAAGAGACTAGCTCTGGGAAGATGCTGGCCTCCAAAAACTCATCTGAACTCATATGAAGAAAGAGAGAAGATGTAAGCACATGCACAGTGCTTTGGGCTCAAGGAGAGACAAAGTGTCCTCAGCTCACAGCTCAAGAAAAGGGGCATTTGTTAAAACTACAAAGGCAGAATACAAATGAATTAAAAACTGGCAAAAGAAAACATTTTTCTCAGTGATGTCATCAAGGAGTAAAAAACTGCAAAGTCAGAGGATAGCTTGACCATCTCTCTGGTAACAAGTTTTTATAAAATAAATATTTATAACAAAGACAAGTACAAGAAGTTAAACCCATCTTTTGGAACAAGCTATTCTCCAGCTTGAAAGCTTTGGAATAAATATTATAGGTTATGTCCTGGTTATCTGCAGAGGGGTTCCTTACTATCTCATCTGAAGTACCTAGTAAGGGACACTGTTCAAGACAGGCCACTAAAACACTAAAATAGATGGTATAAAGGTGACACCAATAAGGCCACTTCATCATCCCTTCTATCTTTGAAGATCTCTAGAAGGTGCTACTACGGTCTCTGGTTACTCTGCCTACCTGAAGAGCTTATTCAACCAAAAATCCCAGGGCCATCTGTAAGGCAAGTTTTTGAGGAGCTAATCTGACCACTGATGAAGCAATACTCCTTTGGTCCCTTTCCTAATTATCCGGAACAAGGCAAAACATAAGGGAAGAAACCCCTGAAACACACATAGTTGGACTCTTCAGTAATCCCTCAATAAGACCTGAGCAGCTCAAGAGAAATAGGCTGCCAAGACAGACCTCTAAGCAAATGCAGCACCCAGGCCACAAGCAACAAGGCAGAAAAGAATTAAAATACCTAATCCACTCTGTAGATCTTAAGCTGTAATCTTCAACTTCAAACCCTGTTTTCCAAGGAAAATAGAGCAAAAGGGTTCCAAGAGAGAAAGCAGAAAAAAAAAGGAGAAAGGTCTGGAAATCAACCGTAGGCAGAGATTGAGTTGCCTTTTAGTAGAAGACATAATAGAGAAAAGGGTAATATATGGCTTTTACTTTCTTTTGCATTTAACTCAAGAAGAGGGTATAATTCCATGAAAATAAACAGCAGCACATCTGAAACTGACGGCAAGGAACATTTTATTCTAGTGGGAAGACCTGGCAGGGGAACCTCACTCTGCAGGGCCACGGCATCATGTCTGTTAAAGAAAGGATTGAATATTTTTAAGGAACAGAATATTCACAGCTCCAGACTGCCTGCAAAAACGTGTTACAAGCACAATTACTTGAGGGAGTAAAAAGATGATGGGGCTTTGGACAGCAGCTCCTGTAGAGGCAAAATCCCTAAAACCTAGCAAAATGGTAATTTTATTACAAAAATGCTAATGCTCAGCTCTACCTCTGTGCCACCTCTGTCCCACTGTGCCTTGTGGGGCCTCTGAAGGAAACTAAAAACTATCAGTAGTGATGTGAAGCAATGTTCTTTGTTTCAGGTCAAGCTCAGGCACATCTGGAGAAAAGCAGAGGCTCACAGGGACGTTTGTGCTCTGGGAGGGAGGAAACCCATGTCTGGGAGAATTGCTGGATGCAACACTCTCTGCTGACATTAGCTTTGCAAGATGCTACACGGAGTTTAAAACTATTGCCTGACTGCCTAAATGAAGTTAAAATCCAGCACTTAGTCTTTCTTTACCCACTGAATTCAGCTATTCTGAATTCTGTGGAAGCTATGTCATTCAAATGATGCTGCTGAACAACTACAGGTCAGATGGTTATACTTAGAAGTAAGAGAGCCCTGGGGACTTGCTTTGAAATTTCAGAGGGACTGCGAGGTACCCACAGGGTTTCCATCAATGCCCCAATCGCCACCCTGTGAAAGCAGGATGTGATGTGTGCGCACCCCAAGCCAGAGGGCTCAGGGCTGAGCTGTCTGGAGGCTCTGCCACTTTGGGGAGGAGAGATGCGAGGATGGAAGGCATGTTCTCCAATCCTAACCTACCAGCTCTGCTGCTTTCTGGAGAACGGAGAGTCCACAGTCTGAGAGCACTGCTGCTTCCCTTTGGTACATTAATTAATTGATGGCTGGCCACTAGAGGCCACTTGCTCCTTACTCTGTGCCACCTTTGGAGGAAGGCTGGCTGGACACCTAGTCGGATCCTGCCGGGCTTCTCTATTACCCACAACAGATGGAGCTCAGAGAAGAGCAACCAAAAATTGCCAGTGGGCTAGAGGAATTGATTTATAAGGAAAGGCTAGGAGCTAATTTTGTCTAGCACAATATGAGATGACTAAGATGGGGAGGGGACAAACCAGCAGTCTGGAAAGATCTCAAGGGTGTAAAACACAACTAAAGATTTTTTTTTTTTTAGTCAGGCAGCCCTTCACAAAGAGACTTAGGAATGGGTTAAAATTTAAAATAGAAACTTAATATGAATATCAGGGAGAATACTGCTAATAAGCATCATGCTGAAGTGCCCAGCCTGCTGGTATCACTGCCTGGGCTGCCATAATAACACAAGACAAAATGGGAAACTAAAAAAACCAAAAAAAATCAAAAACCAAAAAACAAAACAGACACCACTAAATAAAAGCAAATGACTGATACCTTAATTCCACTGTATCTTCTGGTTATGGGGAGTACATGATTCAGCATTCCTGCTAGAACTAATTTTCAGTAATAGAAGCATCATGCCAGCAGGCCAGTTTCAAAGGGTGTCCAGAAAAATCCACAGTCTGCCAACCTGCGCGCACATACATATCCCTGCTCTCTACAAAAGCACATCAGTAAACAGAACTGGCTCACCTAAATTACCGTACCTTGTACTGACCATCATACTGACCATCTAGGCTTAACAGATGCCGAAGGAAAGTGAGCAGGCACGTCCCTGCAGTTCTGGCAGCTATGGCATCTCCCACATGTTGCTCACAGGGACTCCAGAGGGACCTTCCCTGACCCCCACAGGCTGCTTCACAATGCCAGTGCAGGAGCTTCCCCATTTTGTTGTGAAAAATGCACATCTTCAAGGGGCAGAGGGGAGCAGTTCACAGTGCCCCTTTGCCATAAAGGTAAGCTGGTAAACACTATAGGCAGCTCCGTGGGCAAGGAGCTGCATGGAGACAGCCATCAGGCCACGCATCCATCTCCTCAGCTCTTCCCTAATCCCTTGGCCATCAGCTGTGTATAATTTAGCTGTGGAGTGTCTAGACTAGGAGTGGATGTTAGGGAGGGATAAAATTGCAAGGGCAAAGCTGGTTTGAGGATAGAGGAGGAGAAGGGACTCCGGCTGATAGACGCAGACGGGAAGAGCTCACAAAGGAGAAGGATTAGAGGCCTGGGAAGCTTTTCCTAGGAAGACATACTGATGAGCCTGTACACGGAGGAGAGGAGCAAGAGGGGTGCTGCTGCGTACACCAAAGCATTCGAATGCTGCCCTGACAGTCACAGCCTCACAGCCAAACAAAACAGGAGTGGGCTGCACAGCCTCTACCTCTCCTCTGACATGTCAGAGAAATGGACACACAGAACGGAAAGACAACACAAAAGACAGTAAACACACAAAGTTTCCAGGCATAAAGGGTTTAACCTGTGGATCTCTTTACCAAATGGCTATGCTGAAATTTGTAACGTTACCCAAGTACTTTAGAAGGTTTAAGTATTTAAATGAACCCTGTACTCAACTACCCTGGATGAACGACCGCAGCCATTCACTCCTGAAGTACCGACCCTGTTCCATGACTCTACCACAGAGGCCCTTTAGAGAGGTACCGGACAGGACGGAGCCGATGCAGCTCACAGACACATATAGGAACACATGGAACAAAACCCACTCTAGAATGAACTGCCAGCACCAGACAGCAACAAGGAGCAACCCCTCCACTGGACACACGGACGGCTTTGACAGACACACGTATAGCCAGGGAAGGGAAGGGACATGGGCAGGCACAGGGTCACTGCACCACGGTGCCGTGTCGAGCGCGGGTCCGCTCCACGACGCCTCGCATTTAGCACCGGGCACCGCGCTGCGTGCGGTGCCGTGCCCCGCGCCATGCACCGCCCCGCACCGTGCCGTGCCATGCCATGCACCACGAACCATGCCCCGCACCGTGCAGCCACCCGCACCGCCCCACGCACCGTGCAGCACCGGAGCGCCCCGCGCACGGGGCCGGAGAATGGCAGCCAGGCGGGGCTGCTGCAGCCGGGGCAGCGCAGAGGCAAGCGCCGGGACCCACCCCCTCCCCGGCCCGTACCTCGCACCGCCGAAGCAGGAGAGCCGCCCGCCGCCGCGCCGCGCCCCGGCCCCGCCGCCACGCTCCGCCCGACACGTGCCGTGCCGTGCCGTGCCGTGCCGCGCCGCGCTGGCGGCGGGCGGCGCTGCCCCTCGGCCTCCCGCCGGCCCGGTCCGCGCCGCCCGCCGCCGCCTACCGGGGGGGGGGCTGCGGGGCGGCGGCGCCGGGCGGGGGCCGGGCGGGGGCCGGGGGGCGCGGGCCCCGCCGTGCGGGAGGGGGACGCCGGGGCGGGCTCCATGGCAACCGGATGTGAGCGGCGGCCGGGGCGGCGGAAGGGCGCGGCGGTAACGCGGAAGGCCGGCGGGGCGGCGGCGGCGGCGGCAGCGCTCGGGCCGTGCACCTTCACCCCCGCCGCCTCGGCCTCCCCGCCGCAGATGGCGGCGGCGGAGACGCTGGTGCGCGGCCTGGCGCGGCTGCTGCAGGACGCCGGTGAGTGGCAGCCGTCCGCGCCTCGCTGGGGCCGGGTCGTGTCGGTGCCCCCGGTGTGTGGGCACTCACGACTCGGCCCGGCTTTCCCCTTCCCTGCAGGGGACCTCGTCCTGGACGGCTCCAGCACGCTGACGCTGCTCACCCCCACCCTGCAACACCTGACGCAGGTCTTCGAGCATCACCTGGGCTCCCGCAACCAGAACCGGGGCTTCGTGGCGCTGCCCTCGCACCCCGCCGAGACTGCCGCCATCCTTCAGGCACAATTCCTCTTCGACGTCCTGCAGAAGACTCACTCCCTGAAGGTCCGTGCATGCCGGGGCCAGGGGTGCTGCAGGGCCGGCCGGTGGAGGGGACAGGCACAACTTCAGAGTGGCCTCCTCTGGTGCCCATTTCCTCCGTCCGGCGTGTGTGCTCAGTGGGTCGGGTGGCTTTCATAGGGCTGTTGCGTGGAGTCCTAGTTCAGGACGATAGTCTTGTAGCTACTTCACCTAGGATCAGCCCTGCAGCTCAGCAGAAAGTTTCTTGGAGTTAAAAACAGGGCAGAAGGAGTTAATTATGTTCTGACCTTGGTAAAGTGGTGTCATTGTTGGGAAATTATTATTTCCTGAAATGCTTGAGCAATTCAGGCAGTATCTGGCAGCCGAGCACAGCCGAGTGCTCCCTGAATGGTGATTGATCTGCCCAAGGCAGCAGAGCAGAGGGGTTAGTTAGGCAGTGTACACACCTGCTACTCTGAGACCATCTGCTGCTTACTTTGGAGTTTTACATGCTCCTGCCTGGGCAGTGGTTCTTGTTGATTGGTTTCACAGCATGGGACATTGCTAGTAACTTATCCTCATTAATTTTAACAAGTCTGTAATGAAGATAAAAGTACACCTCTAGGAACTCTTCAGAGAGGTTTCTGAAGGGTGGGATGTGCTACAAGGCTGCACATGATTCTACTTGGCATTGGGGCACTGCTGGAAGGATAGCAGAGGTGAAACGAGCCTGAAAGGGGAATTAGCAGCTGTTCTTAGGTTCCAGAGTGGTGCTCAGGAGGTGTTGTGACTAAGCACTACAATCTGTGAGGTCTTTAAAAGTGTTTTCCCTGTGAGACTGGAGAGAATGCTGTTGGGAGGATTTTGTAGCAGTGTACTGAATGTGGAGATAGGGGTGGGGTCCAGAGCCTCTGGAGAAATATGAGTGTCCTGGCAGAAGGAGACAGGGAGGGACACTGCAATCGGGAGGATATTGTGGTGAGTGCTTGTGTTAACCAGAAAATGGGCTCTCTCTGTAATAAGCCTGTAAAGAAGGGGAAGCTGCTTATTTTTGTCTGGTAACTGATTTACTTGGATATATTAATAATTTGTGGTAGCCTGATCAGATTTTTAAGGCAGTGGAAGAAGAGGAGATGATCAAGACATGTAGCAAGAATGGCATCTGAAATAAACTTTGCTAAAACTGATCATCAGAGCTTCCCAGCACAAGCTTCCCCTACAGATGCTCTTGTTCAGCAGGCAGCATTAGTGCTGGCAGGCAGTGGGCAGTGATTCATTGCTGCCAGGGCTGTAACTGTGGAAGCAATAGTGGTGATGAGGCCTTGGAATGTCTGTTCTGCACCTGATGAGTCACTTCTGCGGGAACATGGATGTAGCTGGCAGAGATGGTCTCTGTTTGTACTCCGCTGTCTTACAGTGGAGGTGTTGACTGCTTCATTATTCACTTTCAGTAGCAACCTGAAATATTGTTTCTGCATTTTCCGTAGAAAGCATAAGAAGGTGGATTTAATAAGCTGCTTTTTGGTACATGGACACAAACTGTGTTTGTAACTGCCCTGTGGTGAACGGGCCTGTGGCTGCACCACAGAATGCAGAGATGATTTGCAGGCACCTCAGTCTAGTACTAATAGCGTCTTGGAGACCAGCTCTGTTTTCCATTGTATCTGCTTGGGATTTGCCTTATTTGGCCTCTTGTAGTGAAATGCACATGCACACCAGTGTGCCAGTTCAGCTCAGTTGCTCGATAAACATAGCTCTGGCACTTAGATTTGTCTTTAGTAGATTTGCTAGTGGTGGCTGATTGAGGAATCCAGCTGTCAGACCTCCCAGTGGTGCTGAAAGTGGTGAAGCCATGTGGGCAGGAGAGATGAAGAGAAGCTCTGTCTTTTGGCAGATCATGCTTGCTAACCTGCTGTTTTCTTTGACCTCTGTTGTACTATGGGGCTGGGAGACATTGTTGCTACCAGCACAGGGGGAGAGCTTGTCAGTGAAGACCCAAGCTGGAGGGGGAGCCTGTTCAAAGTGCTGCAGTTGGTGGGTCAGGATGGGGGTATTGCAGTACAAATCAAGTTTGACGTGAGACTTCTATTCTCATTTTTCTAGCTTGTTCATGTTCCAAACTGCGTTTTACAATCTGCTGTGAAGATCTTCCCTTTCAAGTCCCTCCGGCATCTAGAAGTAAGTATAGGGGACAGGACTGGCTTTGAGTCTTGCTGTTTGGCTTTTCTTGACTAGTTTTGTGGTTGCAGAATGCCTCTACTCCTAAAAATTGGGGAGACTTTTATGGCTTCCTTAAAAGGCTAAGTCTAAACTCATGTAACGCTTGGGGTGAAACTTGGGTATGAGCAAAGGCTGGAATGTCAGAGAGGGAGGCTGCAGCAGGGAAGTGGGAGAACCCTTGCAGAGGTGAGCTGCTCTTACACTGTAATATTTTGATGTATGTTGTCTTTACTTTCTCATCATTGCTGCAGTTGAGGTCTGTCCCACCACACTGCCTCCGGGGACTGCGATTTGTCTATTCTCAGCTGGAATCTCTAACGTGTTGCAAATGTATCAGTACACTGGAGGTGAGTGTCTCTACACAGCTCGTGGGGAAAATTGCAAGAGAAAGTCTATCTTGATCCTACAACCCTTCACAGAGGGAAGATACAGGAGACAGTGTTCATCCATCCATCCATCCATCCATCCATCCATCCATCCATCCATCCATCCATCCATCCATCCATCCATCCATGTTGTATATGACTTTTTGTTCTTTCCACATTCTGGGGTTCTACTCCTGCCTCAAGCAGTGTTGAAGTATTCCCTGCTTGGGTATACATGTGCTCTGTATTCTCCTTCTTAGGTTCTTGAGAATTTCTGGCTCCAGACAATATTCGTGTCACTAGATCTGACAGCTCTGTGTATCTGGCTGTTTCCCCGTTCAAGGCCTGCAGCTGGTCAAGGTTTATTTCATCGTACCTCAACAGCCTTGCATTAGAGCTGATTATCAGAGGAAATGCTGTGCTCTGGTGTGTTACCTGCACTGCTGCCCAGCAGATTTCTGAGATGTGAAGGCAAGCTCCAACCATGGAGAACTTGAATGGCATGGGCTGTGCTGGCTGTGGGACTCTGGGCTCCTGTCTGGGGCACAGAAGCAGCTGCCTGCAGGGGAACAGGGGCTGCTGATAGGGTGTGCTTTGAGAGCTTATTTTGTCTATCAAGATACAAGTGTTTAACTTGCTTTTGCTTTGATGGAGGTCTGAAGAAGGTTTTGTTAGCATGAAGCTTTGTGCTTAGTGTTCCAAGCCTAAGAATTCTAACAAGTTAGGTTAACTATTGCCACTTTAGTGTAGGAAACAAAAACATCTCCCCTTCTTTCTAAATACCTAGCTGTGGGATTCCCACCACCTCCAAATACTTGATTTAGTGAAATAAAACTCATTGCCTCTGTAAGCAAGGCAAGGTCTGTAAAACACAGTATGTCAGTCTTGTTCTGGACTGACTGTTCTTCTGTGTTCCTCTGCTGTTACTGTAACAGCTAGTACTCACCAAAGAATGCCTGCTTTCTTCTTCCTAGGAAATCATTTCAGCATGTGGTGGAGATCTGAGCTGTGCTCTCCCATGGCTGGAATTGCAGACTGTGAACTTCAGCTATAACTCAATTACTGCCTTGGATGACTCACTGGTGAGTGGGGCATCCTTCCTGCATGACTGAGGGGAAGACAGGAGATGATCACAGTCAAGAGCTGGGCCTGCTGTTACTGATACTGCTAGGTCTGGTGGGAGGAAGTGAGAAGTGTTAATTTTGCTGGCCTCTCCCAGCAGGGCAGGCTTTTCATGCTGCAATGGAGACATTTGTAGGATCTGATCTAGATCTAACCCTAATCTTTTTGTCCTTCAGCAATTACTAAATGCCTTGAGGGTCTTGGATTTGAGTCACAACAAGATCCAAGATTGTGAGCACTATTTAACGGTGAGTGTCTTTTGGTAGTTCAGTCCATGTCCAGTCCTTTCCTGTGCTCCATTGAAGTTGATGAGGAAGGAGAAAGCTGCTCCCAGCAAATTTTGTAAAGCAATTAGATCATGCTGAGTGCCCCTAGACAAACCACTCCCAATGTAACATCAAAGTCTTTCTGCAGAAACAGTCTTAAGAAGCTCACTCGTTGTTGACCTTGTTGGAATGGAAGAAATGGTAGAAGCTAGTGCCCTGTCTTGAGTTCAGGGTCAGGCTTTGAGCTGGGATCCCAACTGATTTGGTGCTGCTCTTCTCTCTGAACAGACTCTTACAGAACTAGAGTACCTCAATCTGGCATATAACTTCCTGTCCAAGGTGCCAAACCTTGGCATCTTCAGCCGATCCAAGTTGGTGACCCTGATCCTGCGCAACAATGAGCTTGACAACATTAATGGTGAGCCTCCAAGGGAGGAGCATTTCTGGGCTTGAGGCCTTTCTGTCTTCATTGAGAAGGGACAGAACTTGAAATCTTGGGTACAACTATTTTTACTAGGGTTCAGTTTTGGGTGAGAGGGATAGGTGGGAGGTTTCTAAGTTCTAGCATGCTGATGGTTTCTTGCTTTGTTCACAGGGGTGGAGCAGCTTGTGAATCTGCAGCACCTAGATGTGGCCTATAATCTGCTACTGGAACATGCCCACTTGGCACCATTGTCCGCTCTGCACTGTTTAAAAAAAGTAAGCATAAAGCCCGATGGGTTAGTAGATTAGAGATTTCATGCTCAGGGTGTGCAAGATGGAGACTTTGTGGTAAGAAGAGAGTTTTGAAAGATAAGTTCAACTCTTGAGCATTTAATTTTAATGTGTGAAACTGATGGGGGAGCATTAGATAGATACCTGTATTTCAGCCTTCATTTTTTGTGACCCCTGCTCAAGCTTTTTCTGTATATTCATCTCCACTGCCTTGCTCCTTTCCGATTTTAACACTATCAAGTTCAGTGAAGATCCTCCCATAGGCCTGTTGTGAATTTGTGTGTTCAGAGAAGTCTGAAGGAGAATCACTGCAGTCACTATAATGCTTGTGAAAGAAGATCATAGAATCAGACACTGGTTTCTATTGGTAGGACCTTAAAGATCTAGTTCAATCCTCCCTGCCATGGGCAGGTACACCTCCCATTGGACCTGGTTGCTCAAAGTCCTATGCAACTTGGTCTTAAACACTTCCAGGGATGGGGCATCCACAGCTTCTCTGGGCCTGCAAAGGACTGTTCTCTCAACACTTCTCAGAGTCAGTACTGAAAAACTCATAATGATTTAGAGGCATGAGTAGGAGGTCCTTTAATCTCCTTTTCTGTTTGCTGAACTAATTTCAAGAAGCATTGTAAAAGCTTAGTCCTCTCCTGGCCTGATTACTGTTCCACTGCAAGGATGTTTCTCAAGACAGAAAGAAAGACTGAAGCCTGCAGGCAGAATAGATTGGGGTATAGAATATTGCTTCTAATAACAGTTTGTCTGTTTCCCCCACCCAGCTGCATTTAGAGGGAAACCCGATATGGTTCCATCAAAATCACCGACCTGCAGCCATTGTGCATCTGTCTCCTAGGGCAGCCTCCTCCAATGTGAGTATTAGCCACATGCCTTCTGCCTCTGCTGTTGAAGGTGTAAGGTGTTCTGACACTCGGGGGCAAATGTGGGAAAAGAAACTTTAAATTTATTCCAGTGGTGTAACAGTGGTGATTGTTTTGTGGTTGGTTTTGGTTTTTTGTTTGTTTGTTTGTTTTTTATGCATAGTAGTTTATCCTTAAATTTTTATGTGGTATGCTGGCCAGGGCAGAGTTGGATACTGATCTCAAGTTTGCAAGTCTTTAGATCTTAGTATGTCTTCACTGTCTGTGTCTTCACTTTTGCTGACTGATGGTTTCAAAACTTTACTCTGTTCCTGCTAAATAGTAACTATGTAGCTGGACTGTGAAAAGAAGGAACTCCCAGTTTTGGCCCACTGTAACTAAGTACTTACTGCCACGGCCACCACTTTCTTTCTCCCCATCACTCTGCTTTCAGCTAGGTGTCATCACTGTTCCCTTGCACTCCAGTGTTTAGGTCAGTTTTTGGTAATCTCATTTTGAATGAAGAAGCCAGCAAAGCCAGTGTTCTGGCAATTTAACAAAGTAAACTTACTTGCTAAGGGTTAGAGGTGTTCCAGAGCTGGTCTGCCCTGTCATATTAGGGGCAAATGGCTGGATTAATTGTCTTCAAACTGCATCTTGGAAAAAACTTTCACTGAGCTCAAGTTACTGGAAGCTGGGTGGATTCAGGCTAGAAGTAGGGTGCAAGCTTTGAGCTGAAAGTGAGTGTCTTTCAAAACAATTTGAATTGTTGCAGAATAATCTATTGTAGCTCTTCTGCGAACTGTCTTGGATATGTTTCTAGAAGTCATAAAGTTTGTGAACAGGAGACCACAATGGTCCCTTCTGGCCTTGTATGCAATTAAGTCAGGTGGCTGCAATTAAAGGAGTGATGGATAGGCAGGAACAGGGTTGTCTCTTTGCAGTTTTGTGCCAGGGATCCCAACCCTAGGGTGGCCTGAAGGAGAGTAGGAGTCAGCAGAAGTTGTCCTGAGTATGTGCCAGCCAAATGGAATCTGACTGCAAATGGGTCTCTAATTACAGTTCTTCTTGGATGGGGAGCCACTCTCTTCCTCGGACCTAATGGTAAGTATAATTTTTAAAACCGATCTTACTGGCTTAGAGACTGGGAGCTCTGACAGGTTTTTGCATTGTCATGTGTCCCATTAAATCTATATGGGCTGCCATGATTTTGGCATAGCTCATTTTGTCTCAGTCCATGCTGATTCCTGTAATTGTTGGAACTGGCCAGCAAAACTTATTCTGGCTTATGTAGCCTTGCAGGACTTGAAACCTTGCCTGTTTCCTCTTCAGGTGCTGCCTGGTACTTGAACTACATGTCGGCAAAACAAACTGTTATCAGTTTCCTATCTGCTTTAAGGAAAGCAGAGAGTTAAATCATTTAAATCAGAGTGGTTGTGATAAACAGTCCAGTCAACCAGGCGGGATCTATTGTCACTACTTTGACTGAGATGGTGAAAGTTTGGGTGGGGAAGTTACCAGCCTGAGTTGTGGCTTGGTTACCTTGTCTGCCCTTTGCACTCAGCCAGCAATGGTCTCTTCTTCTTACTTTAGCACCTTCCAAGACTTGTGCAAAGTGTGTCACAGTCCATCCACACTTCTACCTCAGAGAAGACTGCACTGGACCGCAGTGCTCTGGAGAGTTCATGTGCTGCAGACTTCAGTGACAGTCAGTCCCCAGCGGAGAATGTGGCTGTCAGGCTCCCTCGGAAGAAAAGCAAGGTCTGGGAACTGACATAACTTCTCAACCATGTATCTGGCATGTTGGGTGAAGGGGCTGCCTTGACATGAAAGCCTCATTCAGTGGGGTATGGTCTGGTACTGACTGTGTGGCTAGTGAGCCTCTGCGCTGCTGCGTCTTAGGAATGGGCTGATATACCACGTAAAGTGTTTTATGGTGTGCTTCTACACTGTAACATCTATAAACCCTTCAGTTTGGCAGAGCCCCTCATCAGATGCTGTTTTGGTTGTTCTGATCTCTACCAACTATTTTTACCTTGTTTTTTCCAGGGAAAAATCAAAGTGCGCAGAGCGAGTATTTCAGAGCCGAGTGACACAGATCATGAGCCCCAGGCATTACCTCTCTCTGCTGGTGAGGCTTGTCTTCTTCCTTAATAACATAGCAGCTGAACTGCCCACAGTAAGAGGAGTATTCTGGCCTGGTAACTATTTTCATGCTTCCCAAGTTTTCTGTCTGCAGGCCTGGTCCTACAGCATCAGAAGGAGATGAAGCGCTTGGCCAGCTTCAGAGATCGCTTTGGTGCTGACTGGCTGCAGTACAAGAGACACCTGGAGGAGCACGACCAAGTACCTGTCATCTCCCGTAGCCGTTCTGTAGATGAGATCGCAGGCAGACCTGCTGCAGTGGACTTGCAGAGTGAGAGCTCCGACCCAGAGCAAGGAAAACCCCAGGTAGCCCAAGAAGAATCTTCTCCTCCTTTGAATGACACTGAGAAGGAGGAAGAGCCTAAAGTACAGCTGGATGAGCCTGAGGAAGGAGAACAGAGGGGAGAAGAGGAGGCAGATGAGCTAATGCTAGGAGAGGAAGAAGAGGAGAAGCCAGAAGGTAAATGTGTCCTTCCACTGCTGTATCTGAGGGCTTGGGTGGCGATGGAATAAATGAATCAAATGTGATATCTCTGAAGCTTTATCATGCTACCCATCATTGTGGGAATTCTAAGGACCTGGGCCCGGCGGGCCTGAGGGCCTGCTGCATGTGCTGACCTGTACGGTGTCTTGTTTGGCAGTGGACCTCTGCCAGCCAGTGCTGGTGAGCCAAATAGAAGGTGAAGGGGACCCAGAGCCAGACTGGATCTTCCTGCGAATCACAGCTAAGCATGTGATTGAGGTGGAACTGAAGGCTGCCAGAGTGCTCCACAAGCTGGAGCTGAAATGCCTGCTGAATGTGGAGACCTCTGTGTTGAGCTGGAAGAGAATGGTGAGTTATGCCTCTGTGTGAGCCTTTTGCATCTTACTGTGTGGGCCAGCATTCTGTATTTGGGCTTCTGTCAGAAAATCCTGCAGGTCTTTTCCTAGCTCCTGCAAAGCCTGATTGAAAAAGCATCTCTTTCACCCAATGCATGTGTATCTAACAGCATCTGTACTGCTTAAAGTACCTGCAATAATGCAGCAGAAGCCAGCATCAAATCTATTCCAAAGCTGAAATGGCTGAAGACAATGGCTGAACTGGTTCCAGTGTGCAGGAATGAGAAACTTCTCAAGAGGACTTAAATGAAATGGGGACTTCCTTCCTGTCCATTCCTCACTGGGATATCACCCTGGCCTTGGAGGACTATTTGTGGATTGCACAGTTTCTAGTGCAGCACCGAGCTGACTCTGATGTTTAGAAAACTCCTGGTAGCTCAGTGGGCAGTTTGCCATCTGCTCTAGGTGCACACTTTAGCACTACCAGCCCTGTTCGGCTTTTGTGGTTCTTTAGAAATGGAGTTTGGAAGTGTCTTTTTCCTTGTGGTAGGATTTTAACATTCCGTCTGTGCACAGACATGTTCACAGGTTTTTCCAATACTGTTTTCTGTAAAAGCTCCAACTCATTTTTAAATCTTGCCCTTGTGCCTTTTTGAATGTTTGTGGCTTGATAGTCTTCTGAAATACCTTCAGGAAAAGGTGTTTTGTTTGAAATGCTTTGTTCTAGGCCTTAAAAGTTACTATTGTAAGCTTCAAGCACTCGTGCAATTTTTCAAGCACTTAACACAAGTGTTGTCAGCATTCATTTGCTTTATATTTGTTTATTTTTTTATGCCCATTTTACCAGGCTCCCAAATGCTATCAGCTATGGAGGGCTGCTCAGGGCTCACTAAATTAAGTGGTTGTATAGCCACGTTTCAGCTGCTGCAAACAAATGTAGTCTGTATACTGAAAGCTGCTCCCTCTTCCTAAAACGGGTGTATTCTGTCTCCTGCAGGAGTTGGAGCGAGTTTTCCCTGTCCTCACGTTGCACTTCAGCTACATTCGCAAGGACCGGCAGAAGCGCAAATATGTGGTGCTTGATGACTGCCCGGAGCAGTGTCTGCAGGTGGGGGAGGCTGGGAAGGGGGGGCAGTGTTACTGCAAGACGCTGGATTCTTTCAGCCAGCAAAGGGCTGCTGTTCTCAGAACACATGAGCACCTGCTGCCCATGTCTGGCTTGCTGGGATTTCTTCTGCTGCACAGATGACCTGTGGAGGGCCCTGTGAGCATGGGCAGTGAAGCTCCTGCAGCATAAAGGGTGCTATCAAGGGGAAAGTCTTGCAGCTTTCTCTCTCTTGGGGTGAAAAGTTTGTAGACAAGCTAGTGATCCTTACATGCTGTGCATATGCAACATAATGTTTCCTGTGTTCTAAATGATGTGCCAGCCTGCAGTTAGCCCTCTAGACAGTGAGGGTGTCAGTGCTATGGCAGCTCTGGTACACAGCTGCTGTAGGGACTCTGGTCTCTAATCCAAGCATTTTTCTTGAGATACTGTAAGTGCATTTAAACAAGTTGTTAAAGATAAGACGTGAATAGACGGGACCTTTGAGACCAGAGTTCCAGAGGGAGCCTGTCAGTATGTAGATTCAAGGCATAGACCTGCAAAAACAGATTCTCTTGGTCTTCTGCAGTGAAGCTCTGTGCCCTTGGCAAGTCTTGCACACCTGGGAAAGTCCCTGTACCCCTTGCACTCTGAAATGCTGTAGTGAGGCATAGGAAGAAACTTACTGGTGTCAGAAGCTTGCTTTTATTAGGACAATCATAGCTGCCTACTAATACTCTTTTCCCTGTGCTGCTACTTTTAGAATGTCCTTGAAGTGTTGTCCCCAGCTGTTGAGGAGAATCGGCGAAATCAGGACCAGGAGAAAGGATCAACAAAGTTCCAGTGCCTGAAATGCAAGCAGGAGTTTTCACACTCCCTGGCTCACTGGCATCAAGGTTCCTATCCTTCAGAGGTTGGAGACACCAAAATCCTGGAGCCCCTAGTTGCCTCAAAGCAAGGTAGTGTTCAGGAGAAGGATGCTTGGTAATGCCCAGGCAGACTTCCAGAGTGGCAGCTGTGGTGCAGAGCATGGAATGTATAGAAGAAGGTGATGCCTTGGGTGTACTGGAATTAAACTGTGTTGTGGGATGTACTCTCAGTTGGCCTACTTGGACTGGGAAAAAGCCTGCCTTGTTTCCTAGCAGGAATAAGCCACTAGTTTAAGGTTAAGCAAAGACCACTTCTGTTCTGGGGGCCTGGGGTCTGGGGGAACATAGGGGTGCTGGAAATTGGAGTCTGGGAGGAGACTTGAAGGTCATGTAGTCAGTTCTGCCACGGAGACTTATTTGTCGTAAAGGCCTTTTGCTAACAGAAGCTTCAAGGTAATATGCTCCAGTATTTCAGGTAAAACTTTGGCTAACTCTAACTTAGGTCTTCCTGGCTGTTAAATGTAAACCCATTCTCACTGCCCTTTTGGGGAGCAATTCATTCCTTTCTTTTTAATTGAGGGCCATTGTTCTCCCCCCCCCGCCCCACAACTTGTCCTGCTTTCTGTCCGCTAGACTAAACAAGCTCAACTCTCTAGATAATTTTCTTGTTGTTCGTATCTTATTCATGCAGTTTCTTACTCGTCTCCTTTGTACTCTTTCCCACTTGTCCACATTTTTCTTTGGGTGTTTAAAACTTGATGTAGTATTTTGGCAAAGACTTGGCTGGTGCTGCATAGGCGTCTTCTGACTGCTGAGTTTTTCAAAGCTCACTTTATATTTGAAGTGGGGAGTGCCCAGCCTTGGCTCCAAGATGCTGTTTGACAAAGTATCCCAGGACTGAAGTACTGCAGTGAAGGCAGAAGCGCTGTCTTGGCTGTAGCATTTTCCTCTCCCCTGGGATATTTGCTCTCTTTGTGAGGGAGTCCCATGATTCAGCTGAGAGTCTGTTCTGGTGTGGGTGAAGGGAGCATCAGGAGTGGGGGTCAGGAGGGATGAGGACAGCTGGGGAAGGGACATAGCCTGCTTGTGATAAGGTTGACTGGAGGATAAGCCAAGCCAGGGAGGGAGGTGCCTAAGGAAGGTTGGACTGACTGGCCACAAGCTTGGGCTTCAAAGGTTATGTGAGCTCTTGTGTTATGTGAGCTCTTGAGGAAAATCATGAGCCTAAGCCCCGATGTAGTTTTGATTGCAACCACAGCACACACTGGTCACCCTAAATCTGAGCAGAACTATTTTATGTGGATGTTAGCACTGATCCAGAATTTCTTGTGAGGAGAGGTGTGTAGGATATGATTCTGAACAAAGTTGCTCAACAAGCTGCTCAAGTTAGACTGTAACTATTGTCTACTTTGAAAGAGAGGGCTTGTGGTTTGCAGAGAAGGGGGGGAAGTAAAATCTTGCAGGGGGAGAGCTGCTCTGGCTTTTCTTTATCCCTGACAAAATCTTCCGCAGATCCTGCAGCAGCTGGTGAGCCCATAGCCTGTCCCTGTTGTTCCAGTGACCATGTGGTCATTCTGCCTGCAGAGGTGTGCTCCAGCACACCTGTGCCGCCTGGTGCCGATAGCACGAGTGAGGACCTGTCAGACTCTGTGCTGGAGGGAGGCAGCCAGCAGGAGGGCCCAGAGGAAACACCTGTCCTGGCCAGCGAGAGCAGAAAGTTCTACATCGGCGGGGAGGACAGCTCGGAGGTGGATACCATCAACAGCACCAGGACCCCGGAGCTGAGCAGTGAGCCCGACGGCGCTCTTCATTCCATCTCCCGTGGTTCAGATGGGGGCTGCGGGAAGGAGCTGGGCATGAAGAGCCAGTACTTGTCCCTCAGCCACACAGACACCAATGGGGGCAGCTTGATGGGAAGCTACCGTTACAGTGTTTCTCGGGGGCCCACTCCTTCCCAGTTCTCTTTGAACTCTGAGTCTGAGGAAACATGGAATCTCAGTCCCTGTGAGTATGTAGGATCTGTCTAGAGTTTGGGGGTGTGGACAGCTTGTTCACTGGGCTTTATCGGTGGTGCTTGCTGGGTACACTGCCTCCTGTTTAATGGAGAGGAGGACATTGAGTGTGAGTAGCTGTAACCATATGGTTCTTGAGGGCAGAATTTTACATTCTCCTCTGTTAAATCCTCATGCCTGAAGGTAGGGAAAAGTGAGTCAGCTCCTAATCCCTGTTATTGCTTACACTCTGAGTAATAGGGTCTTGTTCTGGAAGCTGCTCTGCTCAGTTACAAACACACTGGGTTCCTGTGGCACCCGGTAGCTGCCAGTTGGAGCATTACTTTTGGCCAACAGTATGCACAATTTGTCTGTATTTATTCTCTGGCTCAAATGTAGTGTGAGGCTGGCGTGTAAGTAGGAGGCTCTGGTTAGTGGATCTACAGTTGCTTGTGCTTTCCTTACTTTTTTGTGAGCTTCAGATGACAAAGCCTGTCCAAGAGACTGCATGCTGGCTGTGTCAGAGCTGCCATGCAAGACAGCAGTTACTAGGAGTTCACAAATGATTTTTGTGAAGGACAGCAGACTGCTTTTGCCCGGGCATCAGCTTGTGATTTACAGAATAAGTTAGAAAGGAGCTGTGGAGGTTTCTAGTCCAGCCCAATAAGTCACTCTACTGCAACTGAGTCTAGTTCTGATTTGTGAACCCATCAGCTTCATTATCTATAGATGTCTCCCCCGGCCCTTCAAGACTGCTGTGCCTCTGAAGAGGAGTTGATGAGAACCACAGCTTAGGATTGCTGTATTCAGTCTTGTACACTCGAAGTGTGAGAAATAAAGCAGTCTCTTCTTTTGGGTCAAATCGCAAGGTCTCAATTTAAAACAGCCTTTGAAAAAGCTCCTGCTGAGGAGAAGTTGATTAGTGTAGTGTGCCTGGTAGAGAATAGGTTCTGCTGGGAAGGGTGTGCTCTCAGGCTGTATTGTGGTTATTGTATAAATTATTTGGTCATAAAATTGCATGACAAACCTAATTATGTTCTTTAGCAGTTTTATTGGTATCTTCCTCAGGCCCCTTTAACCTTGCCACGATCGAAGTCAGAGTTAAAAAGTTGACCTGAACTGACACCAGCTGAAATGAGAAATATTTTCTGGCTTTGTGATAAAGAATTGCCCTCCTGCCAAACCTGGCAGCAAAGCAGTGTCCTCCTGTGATTAGACAGCTGAGCATAGTTTGAAGCTGGCTTAGATCAAAGCTTTGTTTTGCTGAAAAAAAGCAAGTGTCGGAGTGATGAAGTCCTCTCGTATCTCCACATGGAAACCTGTGTCCTGTAAGGCCCTGGGTTTGGCCCTTTGTCTTGAGGAGAGACTTGATGAAAGCAGCTGTGCAGAGGGGGGTGACGCTGCTACCCTGGTGCCAGTCCACATGCCTGGGCAGCACCTGGTCAGTGGATAGAGTGTCAGTGCTGCCCTTTGCTCTCCTCAGCTGTAAACGGTGTCCTGAACACGAGGGATTTCTGTTCAGTGGATCATCGCCTGAAGCTGTACCTGGATATGGAAGTTTTTGAGGAGAATACTGAGGAGTTCCAGTGCTTCCTCAAGGTGAGCTCCCACAGCACCACTCCAACAGCTCTTCAGCTGTCCCTCTTGCCACCCTGCAAGTTCTGCATTGGGGTGGCATCCCAGAGACTGAGGGATGGGAAGGGATCTGAAGTGTCTTCAAGTCTGTCCTTTCCATGGGTGAACTGGCAATGGCAAGGCTATGACCCACCCTCTGTGTGCTCTAGGTGGTCATGGTGAAGTTTGGCCGGCAAGGAGAGTTCCTCTCAATCCTAGTTGCTTCTGATCTCAAGATTTATGTCCTGGAAGTCATCGGGGCTATCAGGTGAGGACCCTGAGCAAGTCTGTAAGAGCTAGGTAGTGAGTGCCAGCCTGTGTTAGCCTATGCTAACCTTACCCTGGAGGTGTGTGGTGACATGCAGAGGCTCTTCTGGCAAACCCCCCTGTTGCAGTCCAATGTGGGAGAGGAAATGGGGCAGCCTGCTGCAGCTGAGGGCTGTGCTCTGTGATTAGGGGACAACCTGCAGACTGGCTGAAGAAGAGTGACTCTCACTACCTGTCTGATATTTCCCATCTGGAAGTGGGACTGTGCCACCAGAGCTTGCGAATGGAGTTTGAGAATCCAAAAGCCTCCTACAATCTGCTGATCCGGAACCAAAGCTGCTGTGACCAGTTCCTGCAGACCCTGACAAGTAAGAGTAGAGCTGTAGAGAGGTGTGGGAGAGAATATGAAAGATTTACTATTTGGGAGCTATCAGGAGAGCTATCATTGGATATATGATGGAAATTTGCTTCTGGCCAGCTCAGAAAAAGAGCTGTAGGAGAATACTACTGGCATCATAGCTGGCAGTGCCTCTCTAAAGACTAGAGAAGTATCCTGAACTCTTATGTACTGCTCTTGGGTTTGCAATAAAAGATACCTGCCTTCTCCCCCTCTTTAGATCTCATGCAAGAACTGCCTGCTAAGCACAGGAGTAAGGTGAAGGAAATCCCCACTGTGGAAATGAATCCACAACACTGGCTATGGTAAGAACAGCCTATGAGAGGTTGGGATTTGAGATAGAAGGGACGTCTGCTTGTCCAGCAGGCCCTGGGAAGCATGATGCTGGAAACAGCGTAGCAGAGAGGAGGAGGCACTCCTGGAGTGGCAGCCAGGCCTATGTTACAGGTTTAATGCAGCTGTCTCAGGTGCCTGCTGCACAGGGAGTGAACAAAGGGGTGTCATGGACTTAGCCAGGCAGGACAATTTTCTGGAGGAGAGGAAAATGGGAACACGTAGGGCTGCCTTCTCACCTGCAAGAAGCATTTCACTCCTAGCTGGCAAGGTGGTAGTCAGAAAACCAGGAAAGAGAGGACTTTTGCAACATCTGGAAGAGATGGGCAGTGAACAGTAGCTAGTTCTCAGCAAATCTAGACTCGAAACAGAGTGCTTCCTTGATTCACCTGCTGTTGTATCTCTGCAGGCCTCTGCTGGATTCCAAGACCACAGATTCTGCAGCTGCAGGTGACACTCGTTTCTTCTACCTGCTGGCTTACCTGATCCAAGGTACAGGAGATCTTGGGGGCCAGGTGTCCTGTACCTTATGCTATCTGCTTAAATGCTTGTGTTTTTAGTGTACAGTCTGTGGGAAAAGAGCTGGGCCATTCATCCAGCAGTGAGATAGGGTGGGGGGATAGGTGAAGGCTCTTTTTTAGTTGTTGAGATGTGTAGGATAGCAGCATTCTTCTGTACATCCAGTGAATTTACCAGCCCTTTTCTACATCAAAGTCTAGGCTCTAGAGAGCAGTTGGTCTTGCACACCAGGTTTGGTGACAACTCAGGATGGTTTCTGAGAAGCTAGAGATTATCTGAGGACTGGATCATTGCCCTGATCTGAGGGAAAGATGAGGGGTCATAAACAACATCTGGTTTGTGTGACTTGCTGAAAGGCTCCTTTATTTGGGAAAACAGAAGTAAGTGTCCAGAACCTGAGATGATAGTACAGGAGCAGCTGGCTGGAGCCCATCAAGTTCTGTTGCAGGACTTGCTGAGGGACAAATATGTTAAACTTGGGATTTGAGTCTTCAGTGAGCAATTCCCTAAAATTTATCAAAACTACTCTGCTTCCTGCCAATAGTTATGACACATCCCAGCTTGGTATTAAACTTTATGTACTCTCTGTTCCACTCATCAGATATCTGCAGCCAGGCCAAAAAAGGCAGCCTTTGAGCTGCAGCTGCTGACTTTTAACTAAGGATTAGTAAAGTGCTTTTTAAGAGGTCAAAGGACTCGAGTGGCTTTTCCTGCCTCACTTGAGGACATGGGCTGGACAAGGCTTGCTGGGCAGTGGTCTCTCATATGCATGCTCCTGCAACAAGTTTGGATAAGCTGGAAGAAGCCCAGCCACATTTCACTACCGCGCTCCCTTCTTCAGTCAGCAAGGTGGATCAGGCTGTTCACTCAAGTTACTACTGTTAGAAAGGATTTCCCTAGGGGAGGAATGGAAAGCAAAGCTGATTCTGTGGTGACTCAGGCTCTCAGCAAAGCCTCTCCTATTCCCTCATATCCTTTTAGGGGCATCTGCTTTCCCTGTGACCCTGCTGGGCACCCGAAGCATGCTGTTTCTGCTGGAGGAGAATCACCAGTGGCAGGTGCTGCCCTCCTTGGATGGAGACCATGAGGCAGAAATGCCTCCTAGGAGCAACATCCACTTGAAAGAGAAGCAGCCGATCACCAGTATTAGCAATGTCATAACCTATCGCCTCTGTCCTTGTGACATCAAGTTGATGCTTTATGATGAGGTAATCAGGAGATGGTCATGAGGTCAAGATGCTGGGGGCATCTTATGTTATGCTTGATTGTGCTCAGATCCTGTTCGTACAAGAGTGTCTTGGGGCTGTCATCTCCCATCCTAACCTAGGGCCTTGCACCCCAGAGGCAGAGGAGCGCAGTGGAAAGTCATGTGGGGATACTCCACTTCTTGCAACAGAGAGGGAGGAAGAGGTCACAGAGGAATTGGGAGGAGCTGGCAGCTGTGCTGGGGGATAGTGGCTCAGGGCTGATCTGTGTCTTTCAGGCTAGTCTGCTCATTAGACTCCCTCTCTTTCCTCCCTCCCAGGTACTGAAGGTAGAGAGCACTTGGCACATTCGCACAGAGTGCCCTGAGCTCCTGGTAGAGCTGGTGGAGTGGATCCGCGGTCCCTGGGAGGAGATGTTCTCAATTGAGCTGCGGAGGGCTGTGTACGAGGCACTGGAGTGAGCTTGCTGACTGCAGGCAGGCAGAACTTGGAGTCAAGAGTACTGCTGTGCTGGCAGTGGTGCACAAGTGTCTCCCACTCCCATCTGACCTTGCTGTTCTGTGGCCTCTGCTTTCTACTCTACTCTTGCCCTTGGCCCTTTTTGGTGAGGAAGAGAGGAGCACACGATTGTTCAAACTGCACAGTCATTCATTTGCACTGGACTGGCCATGGAAGGATAAGGTGGAGGGTGTTGCCTGTAATAGTGCATAAGCAACCCAAAGGCAGTTGGGCACTGTGGTCTTTCTAGGAGGTGTATTTGCTGCCTTCCTGGCTGTCTCAGGACAACTACCATTATCTGCTGATAATTTCTTTTCCTCTTCCTCCTTCTTGTCCACAGTTTCCCTATAGCTGTCTGCTTCCAAGAGGAGCCTGATTGCACAATGTGATGAAACATATTGTACACAACCCCACACAGAGCCCTTACCTCTCTGCCTGGTGAGGCACAGCTCAGTCTGCTGCTGTAATCTGTCACTGTCACTGGGGGGAAAGGAGCCTCGAGGTTCTCAGCACAAAAATATGTTTCTCATTGCTTAAGGGTCAGGACCTTGGTGAGCACCAGGAGGTAAAAGTGAGACTTAGGCTTTTTCTGAGCAGTCCAAAAGCAAGAGTCTATTTTAACATGAGTTTTACTATTTTCTATTGTAATAAAAGCTTATATTTATTGAATTGTCATGTTTTCCTTGTTTAATCCTCTTGCAGTGCTGTAATATCTTTGTAAGGTTTTCCATACTAGCTTTGCTGCAGCCTTAAGGGTCCTACAGCATCTCACAGGATTCAAGCCATTCTCCCCTTTCTGTTCAGAGTGGGTGCTAGTGGGCTGCTGGGCTAATCTTCACCTGCCTGACTGCCAAGGAGAAACCAAGGAACAAGACCCAGATACTGACAGGAGGTACTGGTTGTGGTGTTCTCAGTTGACAGTTGCTCTCAAGTGAGCATCCTATGGCCTTCCAGCCCCAGCACATTGCTTACTGGCTACACAGATCCTCAGAGGCTTGCCTCTCTCAGGAGCTGTTGCTGCTGTGGCTGTGAAGGTGGTAGTACCTGCCCCTAGGGTTTTTTCCCTGTATGAGGCTTTACCTTGTCTCAACCTCTCCTGCACAGAGTGAAATGCCCATTGAAGAGCAAGGTGAGATGCTGTGTGAGAAGCTCCCTGTGGGGGTGGGCAGAAATGAACCTGTTACATTAAAGTGCTGCCAGGTGGGATCTGATACCCCAAGCAGGGACGTTACTGATGGTCACTTTTCCCAGAGTAATGCCTTTGTCTTGCTATGAGTGTTCAACCCATGGTTTCAGGCAAGTTTTCTGACTGTTCGATCCTTGGTGACAAAATCTCTATTTTATGTCAATGTGATCTTGATTTTTATAAAGACATGTATTTGACATCCAGTGACCTGATGCCTGTTTTTTTTGGATACTTAATATGTCAGCTCTTTGCAACAGTCTATGACATTCAGACTTTCCACATGCCCAAAGCTGGTATCAGTGGCTTCAGTTTCTGTCTTCAAGAAAACAGCAGGGACTTGGTGCCACTGCATCCTGCTGATCCCGTGGACATATGTGATAAAGTTTCCCTCGCTGCTCAAACCCATGCATGCCATCCTCATAGCCTGAGGAGAGCGGGAAATTCAGTTTCCCTTCTGTGTCTGAAGGCCACCTCACAGCACACTGTTGGATGCTTTCTTGGAATCACTGTACTATTAGATGTTCTCCTGTCACTTCCAGAGGCAGTTGAGTTGCTGAAGGCCCACAGTGGGTGATATTTTTATCTAGCCTTCTATAGATTTGATTGACAAGGTATATGCCGTCTTGAGGCAGATGTCACAATACATCCCACTTTCTCCCCTCTTTCGCAGTTGGCATATGGCTACTGCTCTCTGTTCCTTTGGAGTGATCTCAGATCTCAGGTGGGAGTGAGCTCAGTCCATGCTTTGTCCAGGGAAGGACTCTTGAGAAAGCTGAGACAGTAAAGACCAGTAGGGTTTTATCTCTTCATCTAGCCATTTAAGGAGCTTGTGTAAGTTCTATCTTTACCTTCTTTAGCTGTGTTTTCACAAAGGGCAAGTGTCAAATTTGGAGTTACTGAACCAGCTCACTGATGCCTCTTCTGCTTAAGCTGATCCCCTGAGAAAGCTCAACCCTGTAACTCTTCCAATTCTAGCGAAGCGGCACCTCTGTCACACCAGCATCTGGGTATGTGTTGAGGGGCCTGGCAAAGTGTGGACTGCCAGAACCAAAGGTTTTGGTTGTGTGCCTGTCCGTAGTCCTCAAGCTCTTCCTGCTTTTTACTGCAGAAGTGACTACTCATTTGCTTCTGCTCCTTGCTATGTCTGTGCTCTCAGCTCAGCATTAGCCTCTTGGTTCTGTTAACAGCTTCCTGCTCTTCTGCATTCCTTTGGCCACTGGACTGACAGGGAAGCTCACGTGCGCTGCCACAACCTGTCTCCTGCCTCTTAATGAAACGCTTTGTTTTCCCTTAGTGTTTTGTCCTGGTTATTACAGATTTACCCCTTTGTGGTTCCTCTGTGATCACAATGCTCTGCTAAAGGGCCTCTTGCACTAGGCGCAGTGATTACATTAACTGGCCTCATTGCATCAGCTGGGTGTGTGCAGTGGTTCCCCTGACACACTCTGCCTCTCCAGCACTACAGGCAGCCCCGACCAGGCTTTGTAGGAGAGCTGGGGTTTGCAGAAAGGTGGGATATCTGTTGAACCAGCTGCAGATACCTGCTGCCTGTCTCAGTTTTGATTATGCAGTCCCCCAGCTGTGGTCTCAAAACAATGTGGATTTTCCCCCTTTTTCCCTTCTCCTTTTCTGGGTGCGCTTGGCTCCAGTGCTCAACTGCTAGCGCAGAACGAGGCTGGTCTGAACCTCAGTGTTTCGCTGCCTGTGCCTACCTGGAGCGGTCTCGTCTCAAGGTGTATGTAGCTGGAGGGATGCCCAGGCTGGAGTGGCCATAGGGCTCTAGAGACAGGCTGCAGGCAGCTGTGGGCTTAGGCTTCAGGCTGGCCATTGACATGAGCCTGAAGCTAACACCACTTTTCCATGGGCACATACCAGCCCTGCCTTAATCTGTTGTTCACCTCATTGATGAAAGTTTCAGTGCTTTCTGCTGCATCTCTCTGCCCTCTAAAACAGTACTGCCTTGAGCATTCATAGCCTGAGGGTTAGCTGTCATCCCCTTGCACTATGTCGAACTAGTGAAGCCTTGTTTCTAGTCAAACTGGGTGACTGGAGTGACTGGTCATTTACTTCTGGCAGAATATTCCCACTGGCCTCATCTCCAGAGGACTGGAGATGTAGCAGTAAAGGGCATGTGTTCCCTGCGGCTCATGGACCTGCCTGGCTGGCTCCATCCCTTGGAGGTGCCAATGCTCCTTAGCCAGCATAGAGAGTGGTATCCCAGGACCTTGTAAACCCCTTCCCTGTGGGCTGCCCTCCACCTTGGCTGGCAGAAGAAGAGCAGCCAACACAGGCTGGGCTCAAGTGCTCCACGTGGTGCTGGCAGAAGTTAACACCCAGAAACTGGGAAGGAGACCCTAGCATGAGAGAGGTGAGCAGGAGCTGTGCCATGTACCTCCCACTGTGCTACATAATCAAGTGGGGGGGTGAAAGGGAAAGGGACTTTATTTTGAAGACATCCCAGCCTTCTCTCAGCCTCTGTTGGAGGGGACGGTCATTGCCCTTTGTACTTTTCCAACAGAGTGTGCCTCTGCCTGTTATCAGAAGGTTATTAAGCTAGTTATGGAGCTGTCCTGTATCAGGACAAACAGTCCCTAATAGAGCTGTCTGTTCTCTGTCCCAGTGCCAGACAAATTGTTTAATCTGGGAAGAGGGTGTTTGCTGCTGAGGACACAGGCTGCCTACCTGCAGTGCCACCTGCTCATGGCCCTGCTCAGGGAGGGTGGAGCTGGCTCCCTCACCCCACTGCCAAGCACCAGCCAGGCATGGTCCATGTCACCCCACAGCGAACACACCCAGGGCACCCAACCCCACCATCTGCCTCATTGCCACCATCCCCAAAAGCAGAGGCAGTCATAGCAGGGCCCAGCCCATTCTGCTCTATCAATCAGAGCAGAAACCGAGGCTGCTATCGAGACCCAGACTGGGCTGCACGCTCCCTGCACCCTGTGTCTGGCAGCTGAGGCAGGGGCTGGCAGTGAAGTCCCAGAGGGTGCCTCCAGTGAGGAAGAACTGCTTGTGCGAGCTCTTGCCATGTCCTTCCTGAGCTGTAGTGCTTGTCCCAGAAGCGGATGTTCTTTTTATCCCTGCACTTATGCTCCCCCTCAGCCACTATCTCCTCTATTACCAGCTCCCCTTGCTCTTGCTGGGCTGTGCAGCTGCCCTGTCATGGCTCTGCTACACAGCCTCAGTAGTTTGAGGCTGATCCTGGTTTTTGCAGTTGGTGACGGTGCCCCTGTTTCCTCTGAAAAGCTAATCTTTGAGCCCATGATGCTGCTGGTCTGTACGTCCTTCCTGCCCACGATGCTCTGTCAGCCTCAGCTGATGTGGAAAGGGATGCGGGCAGGCAACACCCTTCATCCAGTGTTCCTTTCCTGGATGATGTGGGTTTATCCCCTGTCCCAGGCTGAAAGGGCGATGCCTCTGCGGTCATTTGGATGTCGCAAGCTCAGGAAAAGGGTAGAGCCCGGGAACACTCAGGGTACCATCACAGAGGAAGCTGGAGGGCTCTGATGCCAATGGCCAGATGCTGACAATCACAGTGATGGCTGTCCATGTGGTGTGCAACACCACTCCCTGGCCTTGGCTTCCCACGGCAAACTCTGTTCCACAGTCCAGGCATGAGCTGAGCCGTGCTGCACAAAAATGCTGCAGCAGCAGTGCCTGACCCCTGCCCAACAAGCAGCTTCAGTCTGGGTTCAATGGCTTCAGTTTGCAGTGCCTCATGTGTCACACTCCTCACTTTAATGTGAGGCTGGTGAAACGGGGGCTTGTTGGTGAGCGTCAAAGTCAAACAGTCACATAGATCCCTTACCGCTGGCAAATTTGGCTTGGCTACCTGGGGGTGAAGCCAGGCTGGAGGCGAGATCTGGAAGCACCTGAAAACTAGTGGTGACTGTGAGAAAGCCCCAAGCTACTTTAATTGCCTGGCAAGTGCAGGAGGTTCAACATAGGCAGTGTGCTGCTTGACATCCTCAGCATGCTGGGATGCTGCCCTCATGCTGGCAGCCCCCTGCCCTGCTCCCATCTCTCCATGCTGACCTGCAAAAAAAGGGTTTCCTTTCTGGCCTTGAATGCTTCCCTACATCCTTCCAAAAGCTTGAGTCTCTGTGCTCAACCTAATGCCTCCCTGCATCCATGTCTTCCTGTTTCTTCTGACCTGTGATGGAGATTGTGACCAGAGTGCCTGTGCTGGATCTGAAACATGCATTTATTCCCCATCCAGAAATGTTAATGTTGTAGTTGCATGCATAGGAATGGAATTCAGTGGAAAGCATTTCTTGGTCTCCAGGCCAAATCCCCTTTCTTCTGCAGCAGCTCTCCTTCCATAGGAGGGGACTGACACATTCATGAGCTGGGAAGAAGGAAGGATTGAATAAGAGAGCTGAGAGTAGGGCTTTTTTGCCCAGCCTCTTGCGCACACACCTGCACCCATGTCAGGGTGCAGTACATTGTTCTTGCAGGGGCTTCAGTAGCCCTCCCATGTAAGAGCACCAAGTCTGTGCCTGGGCTCTGTGAGTGCTGTTCCAATGCCATGGTAGCATTGCTGACTTAGGGAAGCAGCAGAGCTGCTGCAGAATAACAAAAACCCCACACTAGATGTGTGCCGGCCACACTTCCTACCCCTCTCCTTGCCCCAACCTCAAGGCCTCAGTCCTCCCCTAGCTGGCCCCCAGTGCTGAACCCACCAGTGCCAGCTTGTGGAAACCCTTCTGCAGAAGGGACCACATGTTTCAGTGAGGAGAAGCAGCATTTCATGAGCTCACGCAGACACAGCTTTCCCCTGAGTGTTTGGGTTGTGCAAGGCTGCTTGGCATCTCTCCTCATCCCCACACCAGGGCACAGGATGCTCTACCCATGACATCACTGGTGTGGGTGGCCCACCAGCGTGGAGACTCAGCACCAACAAAATCTCCAGAGTCAATTTTATCAGTGCTAAAAGTGAGTGGCTGGGTTGCCTGGATGGAGGGACAGCCCCACTCCTCCAGAGTGGTGACTCAAAGCCACTGCTGTAATTGCGCTGGCCGTGGGGGAACAGCGGTGACTCTTTAGGGCACATCCGGAGGTGCTGCATGCTCAGCCGGGTCCTGCCACAGGGACCTGGTCTGGAACACAAGAAGAAGCACGGGCTTCAAAAGGTTTGAGGCACATTCCCACCACACCATCGGACCTCTCCTTTCTTCCATACTTTCTCTCCACTGGGAGGGGAAGAATGCTACGAGGGGCAGGAGGTTATTGTGCAGGAGACTCTCCCTCCGCGGCCGGGCTCACCCCTGAACACCGCGCGGGCTGAGCCGCACCCGCGGTTCAGAGCGTTCTCCTGAGGTGGGCAGGAAGCCTCGGCTTCGCTTCGCCTCCCAGGAGCGGCCTCCCGGGAGCCAATGGCTCCGCGGGGCCGAGGGAGGGTGCCGAACAGCCGGCGGCTGCACGGAGCTAGCGGGGCGGGAGCCGCCTCCAGGCGAGTTTCGGCCGGCGCCGGCCCCTGCCCACAGTCCTGCGCGGCCTCCCCAGCCGCGGGCGGGGGGGACCGAGGGCGGCACCGCCCGGCGGGCGCGGGACCGGCCGGAACGGGGCCAGAGCTCCGCGCCGCGTGGCGCGGCCGGCGGTCGGAGCGGGGCGGCCGGAGCGAGGCGGGGCGGGAGTGCGGAGCGGAGCGGGGCGGTCGGTACGCACCGGCGGGCGGGCGGGCGGGCGCGGGGCGGGGCGGCGCGGCCCCGGGCGCCTTTGTTCGGCGGGAGGCGGCGGCGCGCCGCCCCGCCGCTTTGTCCGCCGCTGCCGGCGGGAGCCACTCGTCCCGGTGCGCCGTGAGTGGGGCCAGGGAGCGGGGGGCTGCGGGAGGGCGCGGGGCTGTAGGCAAGGGGAGGCAGGTGGGCAGGCGACGGTGCCCCGGGAGGCGAGAGCCCCAGGCGTGGGCTGGGGCGCGGGCAGGGAGGATCGAGGAGTTGGGCATCTCGGGCAGGTGGTGGGGGTAGCTGGGCTCGAGGCCCCCGGTGGGCTGGAGTCAGTGGGACCGGGGACCCCGGGAAGACTGGGGTTGTGGCTGAGTCCCCAGAGTAGCAGGGGTCAGTGGAACAGGGGTCCCCGAGCGGGCAAGGGCTGGTGAGCCCCAAGATGGGATGCCTGCTGCTGTGCTCCGGGGCAGGGGAGACTGGGGGCCCTGGACAATGCAGGCAGGGGCAGAGGTGACTGGGGGCCCCAGATGAGGGGACTGGGGTCAGTAGGGCTGAGGCATAGATGTAGGGCCCAGCCAAGGTGTGTGGTGCTAGTCCTGACTCCCAGCGTGGCCAGGAGGCCCTGGAGGGCTGTGCCCCTTGGCAGAGCTGGACTCTGGCCACCTATCTCTGGTGAGAGAGAAGCTGAGGGCAGCTCTATGTTGTCCCGGCCATGCCCACTGCTGCTGCCATTCCATGCTGCTGGCCCTCCCTGTGTCACTCTTCCATGGCCACCATGACAGTGCCAACGTGTGCTTTTGCTTTCCATGTGCTTGATGCCTCTCAGGGCTGCCCTCCTGCCTGATCCCCTCACCTTGTTCTCTGCCCAAGCCCCTCACCCTGGTGCCAGGGCAGTGTGCTGCTGCTGCGGGCAAGGGCTAAAGGAGGCACAAAGCATCCTCCTTCCAGTGAGGTGGGGGTGGGGAGAGGGCCCTTTGTGGGACGGGGCAGCAGTGAGATCTTGCAAGGCGTTTGACCTCAGGAGGATGGTGGCCCTAATGGGCTGGGTTTGGATCCCCAGTGCCAGTCTGTGCCACCTCCCACCAGGCCGTCAGCAAGAGCATGTCCCCAGCATGGATGCTTGTGCTGGAGGAGCTCTTCTGTTTAGGTGGGGTTGGTCAGGAGGCAGGCTGAACTAAACCTGAAAGATCCTCTTATTCTGGACAATAGTGGCATGAGTGCAGTGGCAGCCATCATCCTTTGGGACATGCCATGGCTGGAGGTGATGAGATGGGACTGGCAGAGGAGACTGGGGATATCCCCTCTTCTTGCCCCAGGCAGCCCTGCCACTTAATGCCATTGCATCATCTTGTGCACAAGCTGCTGAAACCCGTTGGTGGGGTGTCTCCTCTTGTGTCTTCTCTTCTGGCTGGGAGCTGTGACGTGGTCCTTGCAATTTCCTCCCTACGCTCTGGTGTCAGCTTCTTTGCCAGGGCTTTGTGCAATTCCTTGGTTGCCCCACACTTCCCCTTGCTATCACTGTCCTGCCTCCTGTTCCATTCCCCGTGCCAGCCCTTGCCATTGGCCTTCAGGCTGCTCTAAGCACTGGCCACTGTGTGCTTTGGAGGCTAGGTGTCCTGCAGGAGAAAGTGCACAGCACAGAGATTTGGAGGGGCAAAGTGATGCTGCATCTCTGCTAGTCCTCAGGGGAGAGCTTTGTGGGGTGCAGAACATCTGCTTCATGAGCACCTGGTGGGCGATGCTCCTCAGGGGAGCCCCCCTTGGCCAGGGCTCAGGGCTGGCAGCTGCAGTGGGCCAGTGGGGCTGCTGCATGCCCTCTAGGGGCCTGTGGACCCCCATGGGAGGGTGTGGGTGCTGTCACAAGGTGAGGCACTGGTTGAGGATCTGCCCAGGGCCAGATGGTAAATGGGGGCAGAGGAGGTGGTTCTGCCTCTGCCTGACCCCTCACAGTCCCCAGCTGGTGCTGCCCTGTGCTGACATGTTTACTCTGGCTGTGACTGTGCTGACTCTTCCCCTAGATATGTCCCTGCTGGGAACCAGGATGTCCCAGCCTTTCCCCGGGTTCCGTCCACCCACCTGGCTGGCAAAAGGGCGGGAGCAGGATGCAGATGGGTACATAGGGAGGCGGTGCGTGGCAGGGGATGTAGTTTTCGGGAGATGGCTGCCTGAGCAGGGCTGCGTTTGTGAATCTGTGGGAAAGGGAGCAGGAGGGAGCTGGGGTGGGAGCTTGTGGACTGGATGGTCCTAGTGAGGTGCATGCAGATTTTCTCAGTGCCTGTTTGCCTGCCCCTTCCCCACAGGGTTTGAGTCAACTGCCTAGCCAGGATGAGCTGGAGTTTCCTGACACGGCTCCTGGAGGAGATCAACAACCACTCAACCTTTGTAGGCAAGATCTGGCTGACTGTCCTCATTGTCTTCCGCATCGTGCTGACAGCCGTGGGGGGTGAGTCCATCTACTACGACGAGCAGAGCAAGTTTGTCTGCAACACACAGCAGCCAGGCTGTGAGAACGTCTGCTACGACGCCTTCGCCCCCCTTTCCCACGTCCGCTTCTGGATCTTCCAGATCATCATGGTGGCCACACCATCAGTGCTCTACCTGGGCTTTGCCATGCACCGCATTGCTCGCATGCCTGAGTCCTCACGGCGCCGGACACCGGCAGCCCGGCGGGCACGCATGCCGGTGGTGCGCCGGGGAGCCGGGCGGGACTATGAGGAGGCAGAAGATGATAATGAAGAAGACCCCATGATCTTTGAGGAGATCGAGGTGGAGAAGGAGAAGAGTCCAGAGGGTGGTGAGAAGCACGATGGCCGGCGCCGCATCAAGCAGGATGGGCTGATGCGTGCCTATGTCCTGCACCTGCTGTGCCGCTCACTGCTAGAGATGGTTTTCCTCTTTGGGCAGTACCTGCTGTACCGCTTTGAGGTGAGCCCCTCCTACGTCTGCAGCCGCAGCCCCTGCCCGCACACCGTCGACTGCTTTGTCTCCCGCCCCACCGAGAAGACCATCTTCCTCCTCATCATGTATGCTGTCAGCGGGCTCTGCCTCTTCCTCAACCTCTGCGAGCTCTTGCACCTTGGTGTGGGGCGCATCCGTGATGCCCTGAGCCATTCTGGTGGCCCCCCGCTCCCAAATGGCGACAGTCCTGCGCCACAGTACCCCAAGAAGGCCCCCAGTGCACCCCCCACTTACCACTCGCTGAAGAAGGAGCTGCCCCAGGCCCCGCTGACCAATGGCAAGCTGGACTACCAAGAGAGCCTGGCCCAGGGGCGCTTTGCCCTGGCCGGGGCTCCCCCGGCGCATGAGCTGGACCGGCTGCGTGAGCATCTGCGCCTGGCCCAGGAGCACCTGGAGGTGGCCTTTCATCTCCAGCCCCCACCGCGGCCGCCCAGCCCTGCCCGCAGCAGCAGTCCCGAGGCCAACGGCATTGCCGCCGAGCAGAACCGCCTCAACCTCGCCCACGAGAAGGGGACCACTGCCTGCGACAGGACCACGGGTGAGCTGGGGAGGGGGCATGGCGGGCTGCTTCTAGGCTTCCCCGGAGAGGGGATGCCATTCCACCTGGTGCCGGGGCTAACCTGCCTCTTGCTCCCTGCAGGGCTGTGAGTGCCACCAGGAATGACGGCGGTGACTGCTGGAGCGGCTGCCGCCGCCACCGTGGGACAGGCATCCTGCCAGGAGCACAGGATGGAGGATGCCATGTGCCTGCCCAGCAGGGCAGTCTGAGCAGCCCTGTCCTGGTGGGCAGTGGAGGGGACAGGGGCCATGGGGTTCATTCCTACTTAATTTTCAAAAAGGGAATATCTTATTTTTGTACATTTTTATAAACTCATCCGCGTGTGCACCCTGGCATTTTTATACTCCATCCTGTTATCCCTTCTGGGCCTGTGCTTCCTTATCTCCCATTTCACCCTCTTTTCCTCCTCCCACACCCATTTTCTGCAGCATGTTCTCCTCACATCTCCCTGTGCCCCCCGTGCTAGCTGCCACCCGCTGCAGCACTAGCCAGTGCTGTGCATGTGCATCACCAGGGTGATGCTGGTAATTTTGGTACTGCCCCCAAGGTGTGGGGCTTTAGGGGAGCAGGCTGGGGGTCTGGTTGGCTGGGATGAGCTATGGGACAGAGAGCTGCGTGGCATTACACTTGAAGTGGAGGGGATGGAAGGGGTCCTGGTGGCACTGCTGCCAGAAAAGGGCCAGTATGGCCATGCTGTGCTGCATCCTTGCATGGGGCTGTGAGCTGTGGGCTGGCCTGCTTAGAAATGTCTGTGCAGAGGTCAGGGGCTGTCCTTCCTGCTGCCTCCGCCCTGTCCTGGCAGATCGCCCTTGGACCAAAACTCATCTCCTCCCACTCTGCCTGCGGGGCTGGGACCCCACACACAGAGCCAGACCCTGGCCCCACAGTGTGGGGACACGGTGCCCCGAGCTGGGCTCGGCCAGGAGCCAGTGGAGCGTTTCTCATCATCTCAGCCTGGGTCACACGGGGACTTTTGTAGCGTTGTTTTTTACTCGGAAATAATTGTCACTCTGTTTTTCTTCCTTTTTTTTTTTTTTTTTTTTTTTTTTTTTTTTTTTTTTTAATATCTATATTAGTAAAGGCTGAAGACGTTTTGTACTGAACTGCTGCATCTGGTCCTTCGGGAGGAAGGGGTGGGAAGGGAATCCTGCGTGGCTGGGCTGGGGCTGCAGCGCGTGCCCTGGACCTCCCCACTGCCCAGGGTGACTCAGTCGTTCCTGTGTGGAGGCTGTGACAGGGCAGCTTTCATCATCGGCCTGGTGGAGAGGGATTGCTCTGGCCACATTCCTATTTGACCCTATCTCTGTTGAGGGGCCGGATGAGGGGCTTTCCCGTGCCTCCCCATCCTCCCACCATCCCCATGCCTCCCCATCCCTCTGTCACCCCCATTACTCCACAACCTGTTGCCTGGAGCAGAAGGGATGTTGCTCTGTCCTGTGCTCCCGTGCCCAGGGCGGGATCAAACCCAGCCATGCTATTCCAGTTTTGGCCAGCAGACCCCAGTCCCCTGTCTGGTACCCCAGGTCAGAGTTGGATGCCTCTGAAACACTTGCCCATCCCCTCACTTCTCCATCTAGAAGTCCCCCAGAGAGGTTGCATCCCACTGCACAACTGCATGCCACCCCCATGGCTGCCTCTGATAGAAGCTAACATTTCCACACTGCTTTAGTAAAGGGAACAGGTTTATTTCACTCATTCTGTAAAACTTTCCAACAAGCTGTGCCGCCGGGAGAGGGCTCACTTGCAGTGCCATGCATGCCACTAGCCCTGCCAGTGTGAGGTCCCGTCAAGGGCTTGCCCAAGCACATTCTGATCCTGTTGCAGCAGTCTGGCCCTGCCTGGAGCATGGGGAGGCTGTTGAGTTCTGCAGCAGAAGAGGGATCCCAGTCTTTGGGGAGGGGCAGAATTGAGGGAGGGGAGCAGGTAGAGAGAGATGGGGGCTAATCTGGTTGCAGACAGCAGCCTGGCTTTGGCAGGGCAATGGTGCCTTGGCCAGAGGCTGTGCCTAGCCCTGCCCTGCCATGTCCCAATGGGCATGGACTTGCCCTAGGGCAGGTCTGGCAGTGTGATGGTACCTGGGGTAGCCCAAAACTCTGGCTTGTGCAGGGAAGGGTGGCACAGCCCAAAATGCTCCTCCAGGTCCCTTTGGTCCCTGCAGTGTGGGGCCAAGGTCCCACTGGGAAAGCAACTCTTCCTCAGTGGGATCACAGTCTGGGGCTGGGCTGTGGGATGCTCTAGACACAGGTACAGTCCTGGGCCAGGATGTTGGGCACTGTCTCATACTTGAAGGAGTACCCGCCGTCGGACGTGGTGCGGACGCGCAGGGAGCGCATGGTGCCGGGCAGGGCAGCGCAGCAGAGCTGCACGCCCAGCCGGTGGCTCAGCCCGTGGCCCGCGGCACAGCTCCCATGGCAGTAGTGGAAAACGAAGCTGCTGGGATGCACGATCCACTTGTCCCAACCCAGTTCCTCGAAGGAGATGTTGAGGGAAGCTCGGCGGCAGTTGGTGTGGGCGGCCAAGTCCTCAGATGGGCGCTGCAGCAGGCTCAGTGCAGCTGGGGACCAGGGCACAGTGGAGCGACGAGCCCTCTCACTGCCCTTAGCCCGAGTGGTGGCCACCAAGAAGGGCATCTTGTCCCCCTCGGCGAGGCAGGGGCAGCCAGGGCAGCGCACCAGGAGCATGAAGAGTGGCTGCGAGAGCTGGGGCAGCAGCATCGGGGCCAAGTGAAACACTGTCCAGTGCTCGGGTGTCTGCTCTGCCATGGCTGTCACCGGCACCCGGCCCTGTGGTGACAGGGCCAGCACGTCAGGGGCTGAGTGGTTCGGGGTGGCTGAGGGACCAGTGTAAAACCAGAGCTGGGCAGAAGTCACCATGCGGCTCAGGGTGTGTTCTGAGGGCTGGAAGAGATAGCTGAAAATCCCTTCTTCCTCCAGCAACTTGTCCGGCTGTGTGGGCTCACAGGGCACATCTGTGGTGGGGAAAAGATGATCAGGGTGTGTGCCCAAACCTGGAGAGAGTCCCCAGTGCCAGGCAGCAGCTGAAATGTTGCAGAGGGTCCTTGGAGTGCTGGCAGGGCACTTGGCTGCCAGCATAGACTGTGGCAGGGTGCAGGGGAGCTGCTGTGTAGTGCTACACAGCAGCTTCTGTGCTGTGCCCCACAGCTGAGTCCTGCTTATGCCCTAGGCTGGTCCATTAGTGTTGCCCCAGCATCCTGCCCCACCTCCTAGTGTCCTGCCCCATAGCTGGTCATCCTGCTGCCTTCCCCCAGCATCCACATCCTATCCCATCCCCCAGCATTCTGCCCCATTTCCCACTGTTGTGCTTTATAGCTGGTCAGCCTACCCCATCCCACAGCATTCTGCTCTGTCCCTTCGTATCCCATCCCATTTTCCAGTATCCTGATCTATTCCCTAACATCCCACCCTATTCCATCCTGCCTGCTCCTCAGCCCTACTCATATCTCTGCATCCTGCCCGGCCAGATGTTCCTCAGCCTCTCAGCACTCTCTTGTGCTACCCACACCTCTCCCTGTCTGTACTAGGCTGCTCTGCCTGTCCCTGCCTGACATACCTTTCCCCCTCCTGGCTCTCTACCAAATCTTGCCCATATCCATGCCCCAGCCTGGCGTACCCTCTTTCCCTTCCCCTGCAGACCGGCACAGCCACCTCTCCACCCTTTAGCATCTGTGTTGCCCTGAGCCCCCACCCTGCTTACCCCTCTGCCTTCTCCATTCCACCAGGATGTTCTTACCTGTGGAAGGGAATAAGATCACCTGGGAGGTGTCCTCCAGCTCCTCTGGCTCAACTTCACTGTCTTCAAGGATGTCTCTCCGGTATACCCTCCTTGCTTCCATCTGGGGCTCCTCCTGAAGAAGCGGGGGGCTCAGGTGCTCCAGCACTCGAGCCCGCACCTTGGCCAGGATGAGCTGCCTGTCGGCACCCGCCCCGGTGCAGCTGGCCAGGGCAGCGGTGGGCAGCATGGCAGGCAGCAGGTGCAGGAGGAGCAGCATGACCGTGGGGCGTGCAGCAGGCCGGTGGCTTGAGGGGCTCTGCCGTGGGCTTCAGCCTGCCTGCCCAGCCTGTCTGCCCGCTGTGCTCCCCCTGGGGCAGGGTGGCATTGAGATCTATCTGACACTGACGCAAACGTCTGCTCGTCGTGAATATTATCTCTGGGCTGTGAAAGCGCTGAGACGTCTGGAATGTGAGGACTGCAAGGACAGTGTGGTCTGGGGTGGGGGGGGAGCAGCGCCTGGGCAAGGGGGGGTGTGTGTGGGGGATGCTGTTAGGAGCAGCGGGTGCATGGGGCTGGGGAGGCTGGGCTGTGGGCAGGGTGCTGCCAGGAAGGTTTTCCTGTGCTGGCAGGGATGGAGGGGGCACCCTGAACAAGCTTTGCAGCTGCTGTTGCTGGGTGCCCCCCATGGTGGAGGAACTGGAGATCTGGGGCTTCAGGGGGGATAGTGGGAGGTGACAGGAGTTGTGCACAGCAGTGAAATCTGGGCAAGGACCTGATGGGGTTCAGAGCCCTGTGAGGCTTTGGCATGGGGGAGGCGAATTGGGGCGTACAGGCTGGGCACTGGGATCACTGGGACAAGCCAGGGCAACCAGCATGTAAGGATGGGGCCCTAGGGAGAGCAGGCTAGGGGTGGGGTGGCTGTGACACCTCCAGGACAGTCTGGAATGTGGCAAGGTCCTGGAGACATGAAGCAGGAGGGACGGCAAGACGTCCCTGGGGCTGGGACTGGGAAATGCTGGGCCAGCTTCAGGGAGAGAAGAGGTGAGGCAGAGCCAAGCCACCTGGAGGCCCTCCAGCAGTGCCAGGCAAAGGATCCTGCAGTGCTCTTTGGGCTGGCTGGCCATGGGCTGGCTCACAGTGTGGGAGTTGCAGGAGAGGCATAGGCATAGGCTGCAAGGGGACCCAGGGCCCTTCCTCTCACGGCTGCCTGAGGGGACAGTGCCAGGTGTTCCCGATTCAGTTCATCAGTCCTGCCTGCCCTGTGGGTGGTGGGCAGCCTGTGTATCCCCTCTGTTCCTCCCACAGCCCAGTGTCCTGCACATCCCATCCTCAGCCTGGTATCTCATGCGGCATCCAGCACGGTACATCCCACCCCATGCAGCATGTCCTGTATGGCATGTCCTCTCTCCCTGAAGTCTGACATCCCACTCCATATTCCCCACACCATGTACCCCACGCTTTGCATCCCACATGGTGCATTGTCTCCTGCTGCTGGCTGAGCCATCATGGAGCCACAGCTGGGGCCGTGGCACCCCAGCTCTCCAGGGTGGCTCCCACCAGGCTGCTATACATAGGTAGGCCAGCCCTGCCTCAGCGAGGCGCTGAATGGAGCAGGCTTGGTCTTATCAACCCAGCGTGTCATCAGAGGGTATTTTTGGGGACAGCAGCTGCAGGCATTTATAACGTTTGGTCCCTGTGCACTGACACCCAGGAGCAGAGCTGGGGGAAGCAGCAGGAGCTGGGTGCCGGCACTGGGAGACACAGGGGAGAGGCAGCAGACCGAGGTGCGTGTGTGGGGATGGGGACTGGGCTGAGGGGCTGCCTGGGGCACGGTGATCAGGGAAGGGGGTGGTTAAAGGGTGCAGTGGGGAGGCTGAACCATCAGGTCTGTCTGCATCTGCAGAGGCTGTTATGGGGTGGGGTGTGGGTCAGGGGAGTGTTTGGCCGGGGAGGTGACTCTGAATGTATGCATTGTTACAGGGGTAGGGTGCTGGGAGAAGCTGGCCCTTCTCACTTCTTGGGGAACAGCCCTCTCCCACAGTCCCCTCTGGCTCATTCAGGGAGTATTCTTGTTTCCACTCCCCATGCCTGAGCAAGGCAGAGACGGATCCTGCCCCATCGCCGACCAAGGTGTGGGCAGAGGCTGCGGTGCACTCACCCGGGGAGGCACAGAGCACAATGTCCTGCTCCTGCCTGTGATGGTAGGCATGGTTACCCAGCAAGCTAGGAATGGAGGCAATGCCCTCCAAAAGCAGGACCCACATCCCTGGCCTTCCCTTTGCCCCTGGGGCTGATCATTTCCAGCCATGGCTTTCAGTGCGTAAAGGCTGGATCCTGCCTGTGGGACCACACTCTGGAGGGGAACCTTCTCCTGGGGGAGCCCACTTTACCCACCCTGTGGGGTGGCCGCCGGGCACAGGGTGGGTCGTCTGCCCATCCAAGTCTGGGAGGAAGTACCCGGATTCAGCTGGGGCCTCGTGCCCGTGACAGCCTTGTGTCAGCACCTGCCTGCTGAGCCGGCCCAGATGCTGTAGGAATGCGGCTCTGCCACCACCCGATACTGCAGGAATGCCCGGCGGGTGGGGAGGGGGTGGGAGGGGGGCCCTCTTGCCTCTGTCGTCCCCCCGACCTCAGCAAGAAAGTGTCTGTGCTCTCTGTCTAGGCAGGGGTTGCCCGCTGCTCAAGCTTGAGTCCCCTCTGCAACCCTGGGGTAGGTAGGCTGTGAGTGCCCTGAGCCCTGGTGCAAAGAGCTGCTTTTTATCATCTCTCCTATTGCAGTGGGCTGGGAAATGGGTGATTTGGGTGAGGCAGGAGCATATCCAGTGCGGCTGAGCTGCTCAGAGAGAGGGTGATGCTCCTGCAGCATGGGGTCCATGCTGGGAGTTTTGCTCTGGGCGTGGGTCCCTCCTGGTGGGGCTCCACACTGGTCGGTCCTTTTGATAAAGCCTGAGCCCCCACCCTGGTCTGTCTGTATATCTCCGCAGACTGATGGTCCCCACTGCTGCTCCAGCCAGCTGCCTGCTGTGACCACAGGGAGGTGATGATGGAGGGGTTTGGGGGAGCCCCCAGGTTCCTGGCCTATCCACGTGCCTTCACTGTCCAAAGTGGCACTGATGTGGTCCTGAGCTGCCAGATCAGAGGTGATCCCCAGCCAAGCATTCTCTGGGAAAAGGATAAGAACCCCATCGAGCCCTCAGGCCGTTTCCATATGGAGAGCAAGGGGGACCTGTACAGCCTGCTGGTGTCTGGTGCCAGACCCCAGGACAGTGGGCTCTACATCTGCAAGGCCAAGAACAGCATTGGTGAGACTTATGCTGCCACTGCACTCAGTGTGGAGGCGGCAGAGCCCCGAGAGGAAGAGGGATGCTTGGGTAGTGAGGCACCCGCTTTCCTCATTGCCCCCTCGTCCATGAGGGTGTGCCGGGGGGAGGATGTGATGTTCACCTGCAGAGTGTCTGGGCAGCCCTGCCCAGTGCTGGAGTGGGAGAAGGATGGGCACAAGCTCTCCGACCTCTTTGAGAGCAGTCACTTTGCAGTGGGGCAGAAGCCTGAGGACTGGCACTTCCTGAAGTTGTTTGGTGCCCGGCCCCCAGACGGGGGTGTGTATGTCTGCCGGGCACGCAGTGGCTCCCGGGAGGCCCTGGCTGCTGCTGTGCTCCTGGTCGAACCCCAGGCACCGCTGGATGGGCTTCCCAATGGCTCTCCTGCTAACGGTCCCGAGCCAGTGGTGGAGCAGCAGCGGCGGCGGCAGCAAACAATGGGACGGCGCATGGGACCAGAGATCTGGGTGCCCAACGGCACAGTGCCGGCCAGGGTGCCGGCAGCTAAGGCATTTGCCGTGAGCGTGGGGAAGCACGCCAAGTTCCGCTGCTACGTTACTGGCAAGCCCAAGCCAGAGATCGTCTGGAAGAAGGATGGTGAGCCCCTCACCCCTGGCCGCAGGCATCTCATCTATGAGGACCGGGAGGGCTACTTCATCCTCAAGGTGCTGTACTGCAAGCCGCAGGACCAGGGGCTGTACATGTGCACAGCTTCCAACACTGCTGGCCAGACCCTCAGTGCAGTGCAGCTCCAGGTGAAAGGTAGGAGCGTGTCCAAGCAGTGCCAGGGGTGGCTGGCCTCTGGGTGGGTCCAGGGAGTTTTGTCTGGTAGGAGTTTGTCTATGTGGGAGTGGGAGCCCAGCATCTCTAGGCTCCCTCCTGCCCTGTGCAGCCAGGGTCACCTCAGGCTCCTCAGGATAGAGCTGTGGGCTGGAAGCAGCAGATACTGGGCTCCTCTGTGAGCTGTGCCCCCCTCCATGTCCCTCTCTTCTTTCAAACAGAGAGGTGGCCTCTCGGGATGGCTGTGGGTGTCCAGCCATGAACAGGGAAGGGGGACAGTGCCTTGGTGACAAATTCCCCTGGAAATGCTGAGTGATTTTGGCAGGCAGCCCTGCAGGGCAAGGCTCCAACCATCTACACTGACAGCAGCCCCGTCCCCCCTGAGCCACCCTGCCAGCTGAAGAGAACCCATAGCTGGAGTGGCCCTGACCCTGGTGCAGTCCCTGCCTGTGCACCCTACTGCTCCCTTCTGCTAAAATACTTACCACAGTGTGTTGTCTTCCATGCTCCTGCATCCCCCAAAACTCCCCACTGAGATGCTGGGGGCATCCCTGGGTCTCCCCAGGCTGTGTTATGGTTCTCCCTGCTCTGGAGGATGCGTTTCTCAAGACAGTGTCCATCTTATGCAGGCCAAAGGAGAGAAAAGAGGAGGGCCAAGGGCTCAGTGCTCTTTGTGAGCTGGGAACAAGTGAGCAAAGGGCCGTGGTGAGTGCTGTACCCTGCACACCCTCAGCTCCTGTCTCTTCTGATGGCAGAGCACCGGCTGCGGTTCCAGGTGCAACTGGCAGATGTGGAGGTGGCAGAACGAGAGGATGCTGTGTTGGAGTGCCAGGTACCACTGGAGACCATCCCCACTGCCTGGTACCTGGAGGACAGGGAACTGCAGCCCAGCCACAAGTACATAATGGAAGAGCAAGGGGTGGTGCGGCGCCTGACCATCCGCGATGCCCGCACTGACGACGATGGCATCTACCTCTGCCAGATGAAGGACAAGGGGCGTAGCATCGCCGAGGTCTCTGTCCGAGGTGGGGGTCAGGTCTCTGGTGGCATGGCTTTTTTTTTCTCATCCCCCTCCTTGCCAGGGTCCCCATTGCCCCTGCACTTTCCTTCCCTTCATTTGGCTGTGGTGCCTACTGCTGCCCCTCCTTCTCCCCCTGCCCTCCTCCTCCTCTTTCCCACCTCAAAGAGCCCACTCTTTTGCCCAGCATCCCTCCCCAGCTTACATATATCTCTTTCCATAGGGGTGATTGTGAAACGGCTGCCACGGAAGTTGGATGTGATGGAGGGGGAGAATGCAGTTTTCTGTGTGGAGACACAGGATGAGGGAGAGAGGACCTGCTGGAGCAGGGATGGGCTACAGCTGCGGGAGTCACCCCGCACTGTGCTGAAGAGCTTCGGCAGGACACACCTCCTGGTGCTGGTGCACGTCACCCGCCAGGACGCGGGCATCATCTCCTTCACTGTCAGGGAGTCGCAGACATCCTCCCAGCTCCGGGTCAAGTGTAAGCTGCAGGCTTGAAGGGGTCCCATGTCCTCTCTCCTGCCCATTCATGGAGGATGATAAAGAGTGGGAGGTGGAATGGGCACCCAGTATGCTGGGGATGTGATGCTGTGATGTTTTTTTGGGGGAAGGGAGCATTTAGCAGGGTTCCAGAACCCCAGCCTCAGTGACGCTCACAAACCCCTGTAACTAGCACCACGCTACACAGCAGCAAGACCATTGCCTCCATCAAAGAGAGGATCCCCAAAGAAACAGACTGTGTAGCCCCACTCAACCCTTCTGCCACCCCACCCAGAGTCTCATTGCCATCCCCAAACAGACAACATGGGCTGTGACTTGCAGGTGTGAAGCACGATCCTCCGAGCGCGCCGGTGGCAGCTGAGATGAGCGTGGTGGAGAGCAACACGGCTCTGCTGACCTGGTGTCCTGCACCCGATGCCCACCTCCACCCTGCCAGCCGCTACCTGCTGGAGCGGCGTGAGGCAGTGGGGGGTGAGTGGGTGCAGTGCCTGGCCACCGACCTGCCCGGCTGTGTGCGGGTGCTGGGTGACAGCGTGCCCCGCGAGGCCGACTACTGCTTCCGTATCCGCGCCACCAACAAGCATGGCACGAGCAGCCCCGTGGAATTCCCCGGCTCCGTGCACCTTGGTGAGGATGCCGAGCCAGGGACTTCCACCTGGGAGCTGGGTCTCCCCAGGGGTGAGCTGGGATGTTGTGCTACAGCGTGCTGGTAGTCAGTGCCGCTGGGGCTCAGTCTGGCTGTGCTCCAGTCCCGGCAGCTCGCCTGGAGAGGGGTCTGCAGGATGTGCGGGTGCGGGACGGCGAGGACGCACAATTCTCCCTGGAGCTGTCAGCTGCAGTGCACGGCTCCTGGTTCTTCAATGGTGCCAGGCTGGGCGAGGAGGAGGAGGATGCAGAAGGTCGGTGCAGGATGCAGCACCGCAGGATGGAGCACTCGCTGCTGATTCGGGGAGCACGGCTGGCTGACAGTGGGGCCCAGGTCACCTTTGTGTCTGGTGGAGTGCGGGACTCAGCCACGCTGCATGTGCAAGGTAAGCGGGACGCTTGTCTGGTGTCCTGCCGGGACCCTAACATCGTGAGCTCTCTTGGATGCTTCTCATCTCTTTGCGATGTCTCTCAGCCCCGCAGGTCCGTATTGCCCCAGTGCCCGAGGCTGAGCGGCTCCGGGAGGTGCCAACAGGACTGCCCGTGCTGCTGGAATGTCAGGTGTCCAACCCGGATGCCCCTGTCTGCTGGCTGAAGGACGGTGAGGCCGTGCCTCTGGATGACGTTATCGTAGTGCAGGCAGAGGGCTGCGTGCGGAGGCTGCTCCTCCGCTCAGCGAGTCCCGCGGACACTGGTGTGTACACCTGTGATGCTGGGGATGATGCTGTGAGCTTTGCGGTGACCGTGACCGGTGAGCTGGGGACTGCATATGGGAGCCTGGATCCCACCTCCTGATAGTGCTCCTACTCTTCTTCTCACCCCCATGATGGGGCTGAAAGCTGCAGCCAGTTGGGTACCCATGCTGAGCCCCACATTATCCTTGGCAGATGTGCCAGTGAGGATCATCAGCTCCAATGAGGAGGCCACTCACACCTACGTGGCAGGGCAGCGTGTGGAGCTGTGGTGCCAGCTGTCCCGCCTGGCAGCCCCGGTGCACTGGTACAAGGACGGAGAGGAGGTGGAGATGGATGAGAGCCTGGTGCTGGAGCAGGAGGGGCTGCGGTGTCGGCTGGTGCTGCCCTGTGCCCAGCCACAGGACACAGGGGAGTTCGTCTGTGATGCCGGTGGGGACTCTGCCTTCTACACCATCACTGTAGAAGGTGGGTGTGATGCAGGAGGTCTGGCAGGGTCTCAGTGGCCTTTCTTTGGTGGTGCAGGGTGCCACAGCATGTGCATGCTGCTGTCAGTATTGCTGTCACTTGCTGCTATGGGATGCTTGTCAGATATGCTCTTGCCGAGTCCTCACCAGCAGTTTGGTTGGTTGGTTGGCTGGTTGGAATCTTTGTGGCACATTTGGTGCATAAAACCACCCAGACTGACTGCCAGAGGGAACAGCTTGCTCTGCTTGTCCAAAACACTAGAGCACTCGAGGTCACCCAGCACCTCCATACCAGGGTGTTTTCCAGACCTCTGTCATGGCCAGTAACCAAACCCTCCTTCAAAGTCCTAAAAATAGTGGGTTGGGCACCTGGCGTGGGGTGACTCACGGTTGGACATCACTCTGATGGACAGAATTAATTGCTGACCTGAAAATTAGTGGTTGCCTGGAGACCAGTGATTGGGGGTGTTTGCCGGGTAGGAGCAGGGGACAGCATCCCGCAGCGGCTGCCTCGGCTGTGGAGCGGCTGCTGGAGCAGCTGCTGGCATCTCTGGCTGGCAGAAGATAATGAAAGCTGAAAGCGAGTGAAAGGCTTCCCCTTGCTGGCCCTGAAACCCACATCCCACAACCACAGGAAGGTGACTGGGGGCAGAGCTAAAGCCTAGTTAAAAAGCTCTGTTACCACAGTGGTAAAGCCTCACTGTGGTGTTAACATGGGACAAAGGGCCAAAGTTGGTGGCGGAGGATGTAAGTGAAGATGGGATGAGTGATAGGAGTTGCTTGAAGAGTCAATGAAGTAGTGACTGCTGGGAAGGTGAGGAAAGGAGGTTCTTTAGTGAGATAAAGGCAAAATCACTAGTGGGAAGGACAGGCAGTGTGGTCTTTGGGCAGAGGCAGGACTCATTGTCTGCCCTGCGGATGTGTGGGGCATGGAGATCTCTGCTTCCTTTGGGTAGGGGGGGGAACACCATCTGCTGAGGCTCAGCCTTTTGGCTGAGCGGCTTTGCATAACTTCAACAGAAGGGTCTTAGGGAAGCTGGCTTGGTTCGATCTGGATTTGGACATTGATGTCACCAGCAGGGCTGGGGGTGGGTGACAGGAGGCTCAGGCTGACACCTCTCTGGCACAAGTGCCAAGCTGGCTGCTGCAGTCAAGCACTGCTGTGGCATGCTTGGGTTTCCCCGAGGCATCCCAGTTATCCCCCATGGGGCTGCTGTGGCATGGAGCATGTCTGCCTCAAGCCTGGCCACCCCTGCGCACCTCTGGGTTTTACGGCAGCTGCTGAGTGCTGGAGCTCCCTCAGAGCTGGTGAGAAGCTGAGGCCAGAGCGGTGTTGCCTGCTGAGGGCTGGCACATTGCCCCCTCCTTGCTTTGGTGCTGCTCAACATCTCCAGTTGCACTTCAACGATGTGATTGCTTTTAGCAGGCCCAGGGAGAGCGGCAGCCACCAGCTGTTTGATCAGACAGCCAGGCGGATGCAGGCTCAGCGTGTGGCAGGTTAATCGCTGCAAACTGGCGCCGCACCGTTCTTGTGCGCTGCGGGGCTGTGGTGTGCTGCTGGGGCTGGGCATCATAGCTGGGAACCATCTGGGAAGTTTCTAGGCTGCATGCCTGGTATGGGGCAGCTGTGGGCTCTGAGAAGGGCATGCTGCTGCTTGTGTGCTCTGGTGCTGGCTGTACCTCATGCCTGCCTGGAGCCATGGGCTGGAAGAACACCCAAGGCAGAGTCCAGGCCAGCTGCAGCTGGCTGCAATGCATCTGGCTGGACAGGTGGTGCTGGCTGTGAGTAGCATCCTGACCTTCTCCCAGGAGGGCTAGTCACCTAAAATTTGTACTGGGAGCCCCCCTGCCTTTAGATCTCTGACTCAAGTCAGGGGGAAGATGTGAGCAGTGGCACTCATTTCATGTGTAACCCATTAATGGTGGTGTTCAGTGATCACTGCAATCTGGAATTGGGTCCTGGGTCCTGGTGAGACAGAGGAATGGGGCTGCTGGTCATAAGTAAGCCATATGCTTGCACTGCAGCATTAGAAAATGCCAAAGCTGAGGCAAGAGAGGAACACCAGCTGGCCCCTGGTGGCCTCTGAAATGGAGAGACAGGCAGAGAAGTGGGCACCCCCGGTAGAGCAGCCACGGGAGCTGGTGCTGACACCACAGACAGTAATTAGCAGTGCTGGCATTTGCTAATGAGGTGCTTACTTACCCACAACCTCCATTCACATCCCTCAGCTCTGTTACAGGGCAGAGTAGGACAGGTACTATGGGTACCACAGGTGTGAGGGCATGGCAGCAACTTACAGCCAGCTTGAAGCCAGGTACTCCTCCTGGGTGTGATGGGTAAGGAGAAGAGGGAGACCCGGGTAGATCTGTGTGCCTGCTCCATAGAAGCTTGTGCTATGTAGGCTGTGGATGAGGTGGTGCCTTCCAGCTTTAAAGCCAACAAGCTGGTGAAACCATCACTCCACACAGGGCTGTGACTGCCACTATCACTGGCTCTGGTCTTTACATCCTGGCTGAACCCCCTGTCTCTCCCTGACAGAGGCCCCGGTGAGGATTGTCAGTTCCAATGAGGGAGCCCCCCATGCCTACGTGGCCGGGCAGCGTGTGGAGCTGTGGTGCCAGCTGTCCCGCCTGGCAGCCCCGGTGCACTGGTACAAGGACGGAGAGGAGGTGGAGATGGATGAGAGCCTGGTGCTAGAGCAGGAGGGGCTGCAGTGCCGGCTGGTGCTGCCCTGCGCCCGGCCACAGGACACAGGGGAGTTCGTCTGTGACGCTGGCGGGGACTCTGTCTTCTACACTGTCACCGTGGCAGGTGGGTGCTACACACACCTGCATCCCTATTTCCCTTCTCCCTCTGCCCCAGCTCCATGCTCACACTGTGGCTGCAGCACCTCAGCTGCCCCTCGCCTCCTTGTGAGCAGCTCCTTGCCCATGCCCCTGGGACACAAGCAGGGGCAGGCCAGCTTCTCTGTTTCCTAGAGCCTGGTGCCACACTGCCCCTCTACACCCCAAGGCACAAACAGCTGCCTGCCCGTGGTTTATTCTACCTCACACATCAGCCCTGGTGTTCCCTCAGCTTGCAGGGCTGGAAAATCCAAGTGACATGGGGTCTTGGTCCTCTCAGCCCCGCAGGTCCACATCACCCCAGTGCCTGAGGCACAGCAGCTCCGGGAGGTGCTGGCAGGGCTGCCCTTGGTGCTGGAGTGCGAAGTGTCCCCCCCAGATGCCCCTGTGCACTGGATGAAGGACGGCAAGGCCGTGGTCCCAACCCAGGTCCTGGCCATCTGCTCAGAGGGATGCTCGCAGAGGCTGCACATCGCTGCAGCCACACCATCTGACTCAGGAGTGTACACCTGCCATGCTGGGGACGATGCTGCCAGCTTCAGGGTGACCGTGAGCGGTGGGTGAGCTGCCCCAGTGGATGCCTGTCTTCACGTGGGCATAACTCAGCACCACAGCTGAGCCTCACTATGTGTCCCCCAACAGAGGTACCAGTGAGGATTGTCAGTTCCAACGAGGAGGCCCCCCACTCCTACGTGGCTGGGCAGCGTGTGGAGCTGTGGTGCCAGCTGTCCCGTCCAGTGGCCCCAGTGCGCTGGTACAAGGATGGGGAGGAAGTGGAGGTGGATGAGAGCCTGGTGCTGGAGCAGGAGGGGCTGCGGTGTCGGCTGGTGCTGCCCTGTGCCCGGCCACAGGACACGGGGGAGTTTATCTGCGACGCTGGAGATGCATCTGTCTCCTACCCCGTCTTGGTGGCAGGTTGGTGGCACAGCAGGGACATCCTGGGAAGGGCAGCACTGCCCCAGCTCTGTGCTGTGGGGTCCCCAGCCCTGCTCCCTACCCTCAGCATTATGCAGCTGTATCTGTGTGCCTACTGCCCCTGCCCTCAAACAGCTCCTGCCTCTTTGCACTGGGGTGAGACACAGTAGCATCTGTGCAGCCTCTGGGGAACAGGGGCACAGGTGACAGTAAGCTGGGACAGGAGACCCAGGAGCAGTGCAGCGAGCAGGTCTCACACCCTTCCTCCACACCCCTGGCAGAACCACCAGTGAGGATCCTGCACCCTCCACAGCGCTCACAGGAGCTGCTGGTTCAGGCACCGGGGCGCGTGGAGCTGCGGTGCGAGCTCTCTGTGCCAGATGCTCCTGTGTGCTGGTTCAAGGATGGGCTGGAGGTGGATGAGACTGACAACCTTCTGCTGCTGGTGGAGGGGGCCTGGCGCTGTCTCTTCATCCCCAAGAGCAGCATGGAGGACACAGGCGAGTACATCTGCGAGAGCAAGGATGAGGCCGTCTCCTTTGACGTCAAGGTGTCAGGTCAGTGGAGACCCGGGAGCAGGGAGGTGCTGATGTGGTTCTGGCTGCAGGGTGTGTCCCAGCCGGGGGGAGGGGACTGGCTCCTCCGCGGTAATGAAGCCAATGGGTGCCTACTGATGGGGCCACCAGTGCGGTCGCTCACCTGGGGCTGGCAGCAGAGGAGTGTCCAGGGCCACGATGTCCCTGCACTGCTTTGCATCACAGACATGCCATCCCTGCAGAGCCGCCAGTGAGGATACTGCAGCCCTGCAGACCTGTCCCTGTCATGACGGTGTCCCTGGGGGAGACAGTGACACTGTGCTGTGAGCTGTCCCGTGTGGATGCACCTGTGTGCTGGGCCAAGGAGGACATCAGGCTGGAGGCTGGGGGCAGCCTGGTCCTGGAAGAGGAGGGTGCCTATCGCCGGCTGCTCATCCCTGCTGCTCAAGCCGAGCACTCTGGAAAATACACCTGTGACACTGCCAATGACACAGTGACCTTCACTGTCCAAGTGTTGGGTAAGCAAGAGGCTAGTGGAGAGCCTGGTGGGAAGTGCTGGGTGCACAGACCCCAGAGACCCCAGCTCTGTTGGTGCTGGATGCTGCAGATCCGCTGGTCACAATCCTGGAGAGGGATGTCCTGCTGACCCATCGGCACTGCCGGGCCATGGAGGACCTGGTGCTGGAGGTGCACCTCTCACACGCCCACGGCGAAGTGAAGTGGTACAAGGATGGAGAGAAGCTGCAGGACACGGGGCGTGTGCGGCTGGAGGAGGATGGGGCACGCCGATCCCTTGTGATCCTGGGTACCACGGGCAGGGATGCAGGGGAGTACCTCTGTGACACCGGTGATGACAGCATCGTCTTCTTCATCACTGTAGAAGGTGAGCAAGAGCTGCCAGTGGGGATGGCCAGGGGGGGCAAGGACTCAAGGACTGAAGTGGGTCTGTGACTGCTGCCAGGGCAGTGTGGGGCTGGGCTGGGTGGCAGTGAGCACAGGGAGGCTGTTAGGGGGCACATGGGGAGCAGGCCTGTGTGGTGGCCTCATGGAAACCCCAGCGCTGCCCAGCTGCAGCCAGAGAAGTCTGAACAGAGTCTGGCCATTGCAACACCTGGCACAGGCTGCTCCTGTGGTGACAGTCCATCTCTTCAGTCCCAGAGCCACCAGTGACCATCGTGGGCAGCACAGGCACTGTGGTACATCGCTGCCTGGTGGCCGGGGAGGATCTAGTGATGGCTTGTGAGCTCTCCCGTCCCGACGCCATTGTGCGCTGGCTCCGGAATGGCCATGAGGTGCATCCAGGTGAACGGGTGCAGATTGAGGCCCGTGGGGTGCTGCGACAGCTCACCATCCATGGGGCACAGCCCAGCGACTCGGGGTGCTACATCTGTGACGCTGCCAGTGACCGCATGGTGACAAATGTGGAGGTGTCGGGTGAGCTGGCTCAGCACCCTGGGGACCCTCAGTGCGGTGGGATCATGCCACAGACCTGGGTGAAGGGAGGGGATGCCTATGTGATCCCACTGATAGCAGAGGACAGGGTGGCAAGCATGTTGGGGAGGGTAGGAGCCCTGTCTCCAACCCTACAGGCGTTGTTGGTCAGAAAGGGACACGTCAGGGTTGTGGTGAGACATGTCCCTGCTGCCTCCCCCAGCCAGGGGCTGTTTAAATTTAGCCTTGGCTGGTTCCCAGGCGCCGCTCCTCCTGCTTTGGCTGCCAAAGGCTGAACTGAGCCCAGGCCCTTATCAGCTGGAGATGGTGGGCTGGACAGGGTGGGAAAGGGCGTGGTGCAGGCAGGAGCCCTGGCTCTCCAGCAAGGTGTTCAGGATGTCGGGGGGGGGGGCACACCAAAATTAATGGTCCCAACCCTGCAGCTGAGCTACCTGTGCAGGGAGTGATGCAGAAGTGACAGGCTGTGCTGATATCCTTACCTGGGTTCCATTCCTTGCGTGGACTCTGAGCTGCCAGACCCCTCCAGCCTGCGTGCCTGTCCCACCATGACCCCCAGCCAGCCCCACAGTCCTCCCAGTCCTCCTCCACGCTGACTCATTGAGGGATCGCCTCTGCTTGCAGTGGTCCTGTCCCTGCACTGCCTCACACTATGGGGGACATTCCTGAGCCCTGCCTTGTCCCCTGTGCCCCTCAGCTCGGCCCGTATGCATTGTCAACAAGGAGGAGGTGCAGAGTCCGCTGGAGGTGCAGGAGGGGGACAGTGTGACACTGGTGGCTCGGCTGTCCCCGGAGACAGCGACAGTGCAGTGGCAGAAGGATGGACAGAGGCTGTGCTCAGGTGGGCGGCTGCTGGTGTGCAGTGAGGGTCCCACGCGCAGCCTCACCATCAAGCAAGCGGAGTTGGGTGATGGTGGCATCTTTCTCTGTGACGCTGGTGATGATGAGGTGCATTTCACACTGCACGTGAAAGGTGAGCCTGGAGGTGTCCCTCACCCATGTCAGGGGCAGGAGCAGTCCACTGCCTCACGCCAGCATGGTTTGTACCCCCATTCTGTGTTGGTGCCACTGCCAGGGGCATGGCTGAGCCCAGTGCTCCCCTGGCACAGAGGCGCCCATGTTGTTCGTGAACAAACGGGAGGAGCAGGAGAAGCTGCTGGTGCTGGAGGGTGGCAGTGCTGTGCTTTCTGCCATCACCTCCACCGAGCGATCTGATGTCACCTGGCTGGGCCCGCAGCAAGCAGTGGTGAGTGGTGAGCGCTGTGAGCTGCGTCAGGAGGGCCGCGTGCACAGCCTCATCCTCCACAGCGTGGCCGTGGAGGACGCCGGCATCTACACCTGCCTCTCACCCCACGACCAGATGCAGTTCGACGTGAGCGTCAGAGGTGGGCAGCTGGGGGACAGTGGGGTTCCTGGGGAGCCCCTGCTGTGGCAGCAGGTGCTGACATGGGGGGTTTGACTGTGCAGAGCTGCGGGTGAAGTTCCTGCGTGGGCTGTCAGATGTGCGAGCACGGCAGGGTGAGCGGGTGGTGCTGTGGTGTGAGCTTTGCAAGCCGCGGGGCGATGTGGTGTGGCGGAAGGATGGGCGGGTGCTGGCGCCTGGCCCCCGCTGGCAGATGATGGCAGAGGGACGGGAACGCTCGCTGGTGCTGAGCCACGTGGAGCCCGGGGATGCCGGCGAGTACTGCTGCGAGTCCAACGATGACCAAACACTGGCAACGCTGACAGTGCAGGGTGAGCCCAAGGCTTGACCACCACCCTGGGGACCCTTATGCCGTAGGGGTGGCAGGGAAGCTGGGCACAGTGATGTCAGGGCTGCAGGGATAATCAGCGGCTCTGCAGGACAGAGAGTCCCCGGTGCTGAGCCCTGACACCCTGGCTGTAGTCCCCAGGGTTGTGGAGATCATCATGGAGCTGCAAAGCCTGACAGTGCTGGAGGGGGAGGACGCCACCTTCAAGTGCCTGGTGTCCCCTGAGGATGTGGCTGTGACATGGCAGCTGAATGGCCAGCCCGTGGTCCCCAGCGAGCAGCTGCTGGTGACAAGGAGTGGGCTGTGCCACAGCCTCACCCTCCGGCAGTGCCAGCCAGGGGATGCAGGCACGGTGACAGCCAACGCTGAGGGTCTGGTGAGCACAGCCCGTCTGAGTGTACAAGGTGAGGGGGAAGGAGGCAGCTGGGGTTCAGCCCGAGGCACAGCCCTGGGGCAAGCTGCTGACCCAGCGTATGGGCCGTGCAGAGGCACAGGTGCTGTTCGTGCGGAAGCTGCAGGACATGGTGGCAGAGGAGCAGGGGGATGTGTGCCTGGAGGTGGAGGTGAGCCACGAGGCCGCTGAGGTGCAGTGGCTGAAGCAGGGCGTCCTCCTCCAGCCAAGCAGCAAGTACGTGCTGCAGGAGTCGGGGTGCCTGCGCACCCTCACCATCCACTGCCTTGGCCCTGCTGACCGCGGCACCTACCGCTGCGAGAGCCTGCATGACCGCACGCAGGCCAAGCTCTGCGTGGAGCGTGAGTACCATGCTGGGGGTGGGGATGGAAGGTGACATGGATGGGGATGGGAATGGGGAGGGCACCCAACTGCTGCGATGGGAGAGGGTGGGCAGAGCTGGTACTTGGCTGGAAGGTGGTGGAGCAGAGAGGTAGGTGAGTGTGTGGGCGGGGGTGGGAGCCTGGTATAAATGGCTGGAATTAAGAGTATTGATCCAGCAAGCACAGGCTGGGCAGACACCTACTCATAGATATGGGTCTCTCGCAGCCCGGAAAGTGTCGATCCAGACACCACTGGCAGATGTGGAGACTTTTGAGAAGGAAACAGCCACCTTCCATCTGGAGCTGTCTCACCCTGGTGTGCCTGGGGTCTGGACGCGGGATGGCATCCGGGTGAAGCCCAGTGGCACATGCCGGATCAGTACCACGGGCTGTGGGCACAGCCTGACGCTGGAGAGGCTGGCGCTGGAGGACTCAGGCACCATCACCTTCACTGCTGACACCCTGCGCTGCAGTGCCCAGCTGCGTGTGCGGGGTACGGTCCCTGGGGTAGGCTAGGGGTGCATGGCACTGGTACTGTCTGTCCTGCAGCTGTTCAGTACTGGGGGAGATTCCAGGACTGAGCTGAGCCACCCTGGGCCCATGCTGTCAAGTGTCCCCCTCTTGTCAGGGAGGAGATGTGAGCTGGGCAGTGGGTCCAGCCAGAGTCTGGGTTCAGAGGCGGCTGCACCACCACTGATGAGTGCTTGTCTATGGTGGTGTCTTGAGAAGTGCCACTCACCCCAGGCTGAAATGACCTAGGGACAGATACCCTTCTCTGCATTTCTTTGCCCTACCAAACCTTCCTGCCCTGTGTCCTGCCTCCTCAGAGCCTCCAGTCACTATGATGAGGGTCCCACGAGACCTGGGGGTCCCAGAGACAGGGGTTGCCACCTTCGAGTGTGAGTTGTCTCGCCCCAATGCAGAAGTGAAATGGTTCAAGGTGAGGGTTTGCCCCAACCCCCTCCAGAAGTGCCAGGCCATGTCCTCTTCCCTGCTTTGTCCTCTGGTTGTTGCCCTCCCTGACAGGGCTGCAGGCAGGGTGGATGGGGGCAAAGCAGCAGGATGCTGCCTGCTTGTCCTCTTGAGCAACTGCCTCTGCGCAGGATGGACAGGAGCTGCGGCCAGGGCCCCACTGCCGCATCTACTCCGCGGGCCGGCGCCGCATCCTGCAGCTGAGCCGCTGTGAGCTGGCCGACGCAGGCAGCTACACCTGCGACGCAGGCGACTGCCAGGCCTCTGCCACGCTGCACGTCCAGGGTACAGTCACTCAGCTCCTGGGGCTGTGTGCACCCCCAAACCCTACATAGCCTGCCCCCCCTCACTCTTGGCTGCCCTGGCACCCTGCCCCTTATCTGCAGAGCGCCAGGTCCATATTGTGCAGGAGCTGCAGGAGGTCCAGGTGCGGGAAGGTGACAACGCCATCTTCACCTGCGAGGTGTCACACGGGGATGTGAAGGGCGAGTGGTTCCGGGATGGGGAGAAAATCAAGGTTTCCAGCACAGTGAAGATACGGCAAGAAGGTGGGGTTGCAAGTAGTCCCACACCTGGTTTGGGGCTGGGAGGGGGTGAATTCAAGCAAGGGGAGTTGGCGTGGACAAAAGGGGGTCTCTGCCCCCTCCTGATATGGGTGCCAACTGCTGTCCTCTCGAGCCAGCCTCTCCCTCCCCAGGGACCAGGCATTTCCTGTTGTTCTGTGGTGCGAGCCCTGAGGACCAGGGACTCATCTGCTTCGCAGCTGGGACAGCCACCTCTGAGGCCAGTCTGCATGTGGAAGGTACCAGTGCAGGCTGTGGGGTCAGGCTGGGCTCCAGCATCAGGGCTAGGGTGCACCAGGTCAGCTTGTGGTGTCCCCACGGGAGCCCACTCACCCTGCAATGCTGACACCCTGCCCCTTCCCGACAGCGCTGCCCATCCGGATTGTGAAGCCACTGCGGGACAAGACAGTGTTGGCGAGGCACAAGGCAACTTTGGAGTGCACAGTGTCCCATGCCCGGGGCCGGGTGCGTTGGCTCCGTGGGGACACTGAGATCTTTGCGGGTGACAAGTATGAGATCTGCAATCTGGACTGCTACCGCACACTCATCATCCACCGTGTGGGGCCGGAGGATGAGGACTCGTACACCTGTGATGCCTTTGATGACCGTTCCACTGCCCGGCTCCTGGTAGAGGGTGAGTGGGCACCTAGGGGGGCATCACTGGGAGCTGGCAGTGCTCATGTGCCTTGCAGTGCAGGGACACCAGAGGCCCTGTCCCCATGTCCCGCTGCTTGCAAGAGTCTGAATGCTGGTGTGGGGGAACAGGCTGAATATGGGGCCAGGGGTCTGTGCCTCCTTGTTTGGGATCCACCTTTTGGGTGCCCCACTAGCTCTGGCAATGCTCCAGCTCTGACTCCCGTTGTTCCCACAGGGAGCTAGAAGCCAGGATGCGGCACTCAGGGCCTCTACACAGACAGACTGATGCTGCTGCTGGGAGATGGAATCACGCTTCCGCCAGCACATACAGACACACGGACACCATCCCATGCCTGCTCCAGCCTCAGGGCTTTGCATTAAACAGCCTTTTTTTCTGACATGGTTTCTTCCATGACAGCGAATCAGGGTCCCCTTAAGAGAAGGGGTGGTGGCACCACTCAGCGTCCCTGGGAGCCTGGCCCTTGGGGCCGCCCCTCACCCCTGCCCCCGGCGCAGCCCTTGGCCTCACACGCCAGACTCCGAAAGGCTCTTTACTGTGTGGCCGAGGCCTCAGCAGCATTTGGCACATTTACAAAAGAGACTGAAAAGGAGATGGCAGCGCGATGCTGCAGGAGAGGGGGTGCCTGGCAGAAACATGCAGTTCCTGGGGCAGCAGGGCCAGCTGGGCTGGGTTGTGGGGGCTCCCAAAGTAGGGGACTCCCTGGTCCAGTCTCACCACCATCCTGCCTGCCTGGCCATGGGGAAATCCTGGCTCACTCCATAATAAGTTAATACAAATCACAGCAAGAGAAATATATACAAGGCGTGAGCCTCTGCCCTCAGCAGTGCTCTGGACAGGGGCTCCTGCCCTGCCCTGCCCCAGGGCCCCCCCGGCCACTATAAAAATCCAGTCGCCAGCAAAACAGCGACGGTCTCTGACACTGCAGGGGTCCCCGCATCCCTGAGGCAGCCCAGCCTCCGCCCAAAGGCTGGAGCCAGTGTCCTGTCTCCCATCAAAACATTTTGCAAGGGATGCACCCCACCAGTGCAGCTCCCGCTGGACAGGCACCACTTGCCAGCACCACACTGGGAACCACCTGGCCCTGGCAGTCTCTGCCCCAGGACCACCCCGGTCCAGCTTGGGAAAAAGGGGAGTGGCAAGCTGCTCTGGGGTATAGGGAGGGTGACTAGGGCAGGGGGACCTTCTGAGGAGGCAGATTTTGGGAAATGTTGCCTGGGAGCTGCTCTTGGGGCCAGGGAGGGACAGGGCACACATGCTCAGGGGAGTCCCTGCGGGGAAAAGGGCTGTGGGACCTGCTCTTTGAGGAAGGGACATAGGGGACAGGCACTTGGGGAGTTGCTGGGTGGTGTGATGGGTTGGGGGCAGGCATGGGGAGCTGCTCTTGGGAAAGGGAGGCTCAAATATGGGGAGGGAAATGTTAGGATGCAGGATGAGCGTGCCCGGACCATAGGGTAACACGCAGCAGTAGGGGCTCAGGAACCCACCACCCCAGCAGAGCCACTCGCACTGCACGTCCATGGGTGCTGGTCCTTGGGCTGAGTCCCTGCTGAAAGGCTTCCCCAGCACCTCTGGATCTCATGGGCAGCTGGAGCTTGCCCAGACAAGTCCCACATGTCTCCAAGAAGGGTCTCCATCTGCAGCCCCCAGCTGCACGTGGCCACATGGGGCCAAAGACACAGCCCTGCCTGTCCCAGGGGTTCTGTCGGAGCAGGCTGGGGTGCTGGTGTTGCTCGAGGTCACAGGGTTGGCTTATACCCTCACAGCAGGGCCAGAGCCCGTGGTGAGGGGCACGGTGGAGCTGCAGTCATAGTCTAGGTCCACCACAGCGTGGGAGCTGGTGATGAGACTGTTCAGAGATGGTCCCGTCTGCCGCTCCCGGAAACTCTGGATGTAGCTCTGCTTGAGAGAGGGGGAACAGAGAGTGAGAGGGGCTCTGCTCCTGGCTCACTCCACCCCACTCCACCCTAAACTCTGCAGCAGCCCATCCCCTTTCCCCTGAAATAGCCCTGTGCAATCCCCAGCACTTGGGCCCTCCAGGGGCAGGCCAGAGGAGGGAGAGTCTCATGCCTTCCCTGGGCACACACTTCACACCTCGCCTACCACCTGTTTCTACTATGCCCACAGTGCTTCGGCCAGCAGTTTTCATTTGCTTGCAAAGCCTGAATTGCTCTGTGGTGGTGATGTTCTAGCTTAGCTCTTCCTGAGCTGCCCAGTCCCTGGGATGCCCCAGTCTCATCCCTTGAGGAGCTCAGATGTCAACTGAGGTGCCTGGACACCTTTCTGTGCCGCGGCCCACCCACATGGAGAAGGAAGGGCTGTGGAGTCTGGGGGAGATCTCTACCCTGGCTGTGGGACTCACGGGGGAGAGCACGTCCCCATCGAAGCGGCGCACAGGGTTGGGTTTGCGGCGGTAAGCAGGCTCTGGTGGGTGGGCCTTGTGCTGGTGGGGTGGTGGGTGGTGGGGTCTCCGCTTCTTCTTCTTCTCCTTTCGGTCTTCCCTCTGCTTGATGCGCATCAGCTGCACCCGGCGTTGCTGCCGGCTGATGATCACTGCGGAACAGAGGGACCTGTGAGGGAAAGGCCAGGGAGCACACCCAAATGGTCTCCCAAACCAGTGGCACTCAAACCAGTGCCAGCTTTGTGCACCCAAGCCTCCCTTTGAGTGCTGTGCTGCCAGAGAGTCCCAGAACCCATATCTGTCTGTGCAAACCAGGTGCTGGGAACCTCCACACCGGTTCCCCAGTGTCCCTGGCTCCTGCACTCACCCTGAGCATGCACATCTCCCCCAGTCCCCACACACCTTCTGTATGGGAGTAGCCCTCGCCTGTGACCTTCCACTGGACCAGGACACCCAGTGTGGTGAGGAGTGGCCAAACGCCCAGAATGACCCAGCTGTACCAGCACACGGGGCGAGCAGGGGCCACCTTGATGCGCTCGTAGATGTATTGCACCAGGAGGAAGAGCTCGATGAAGTAGTCGACGGTGACAGTCATGATGGCGCTCCCAAAGACGGCAGTGGAGAGGGTGGTGAAGAAGCGCTGCCACTGCAGGGTGAGGACAGCGAAGAGCATCCCCACACCCAGGAGAAGCGCAATGGGGATCCACACCGTTGGCGGGTGGTAGAATTGCTCCATCACCACCAGCGTGGCCACTGCCAGCAGCAGCCCCAGGAGCAGCCCCACCATGAAGAGGCCAACACTACGCACTAGCATGGTGACCAGCCCACACAGGACTCCAATGCCCAGCCCGATGCCCACTGAGGCCTCCACGCTCAGCTGTGTATCCAGCACCCTCTCCTTGTAGCACAGCATGAAGATGATGATGGAGCCGAACATCAGCCCTGTCAGGAACATGACGGCCTTGAAGCAGCGGTAGCCTATGGAGAGACCACCGCAGTCAGGGAGTGGATGGACAGCACCCCCAGCTCCCCCTGCCCTTCTCCCTGCTTGCCCCACCAGCTGCTGGGCTGGCCTGGCTCACCAAAGAAGCAGTAGATGATGCCAAAAAGGCAGCACATGGCACACACCACCGAGGGCACCACCTGGTAGCGATGCTCGATTTCCTGCTGGCAGCTGGGCTCCCACTCCTGGCCTGGCTCGTGCGGCAGCAGCTTGAACCGCAGCGTCTGCACAGTTGCAGTCATGGCTCTGGGGACTCCTGGGAGAGGCATCAAAATCTCCACTCCTGCCTCATGGCTTGCCGGCAGAACTGTGTCCCGGCAGCCACCCCACCTGGTGAGAGAGAGACAAGGGGAATGGAGACACCACTGGCATGTGCCCGGAAGCAATCCCACCACTCAGCGTTCAGCCACCAGAAATCCTGCTCTGTCCCCCCACTGTCTGCGTGGGAAGGGAGGGAATGGGGGAACAGGCTCATCGGTGGAGGTGCAGACTGTCACACAGCATGTGGCTGAAGGAATGCACTGTCCCCAGAGAACCTGCCCTGCACCTCCAGGAGCTTCGTGTTGTTTTATAATTTGTCTGTGTCTTCAATTTCCTGCCCATGGCTCTCCAGCACCCTTTTCCTGCTCGATTAACGGGAGACTTCCACAACCTGGTATTTTCTGCCTGTGAAGTAATTATGCTCAGTAATTAAGTCACCCCTCAGTCTTCTATTTTTATAGGCTTAACAGATTGAGCTCTTTAAGCTTGTACTCCAAGGCATTTTCTCCAATCCTCTAATCATATTTCTGGCTATTTTTCATCTCTGCTCCAGCTCCTAGTGTCCTTGTAAAAACAAATTGGGCCTCCACACTGGATACAGCCCTCCCATGCCAACCCATGGGACAGAGGGGCACCAGACCTAGATGTCCCTGCTCCTTACCCAAGGGCTCACTCCTAATGCTGCGGCTGTGCCAGGACGCTGAGAAAGCAGTTACTGGGCCCCCTGCAGTGCCTACACAGACGGAGGGGTCATAATCCCCTGCAACGGCTGATCCAGCTCCAGTTTAAACCTAATTACAGCGGCCGTCTGCCTGCTCCCACCTGGAGCCAGTTCCAGCATCCCTTTGCCCCTGTAGTCCCTTTAAAGGCTCAGTTGGTTTAGAATGGGTTTATTGTCACTAATTGTCCCCAGGCCAGCATCACTCCTTCCCAGTGCCAAGTTAAAGCAGCCAGTTCAGGACAGTTCACAAAAGCTACGCTCTGAGGAGCAGGGAAGAGGGCAGAGGCTGCAGTCATGGCTCCCTGTTGCCCAGCACCTCGCTGCTGCCCGGCCAGACTCCACTGGCATCTCTTCCCCTGCCACTGGCCTCTTCCCTCCCTCCGGCTGGGGAAGGAAACACCAGCTAGGGCAAATCCCCCTGGGGAAGCCAAGCACAGAGCCTAATCCCAAGAAAGCGGGCAGGCACAGAGCGGGCAGCCAAGCGCGGGGCCCCGGGGGGATGCTAAGCAGGATTGGACTTTACCCGCAGAGCCCAGGAGCGACGCGCTGGCCCTGGCGGGGCTGGGTGATGCTGTGTGGGGTTAGAGCAGGGCTCTGCCGCCCCAGGGGGCCGGGGATGGGGCATGGCACGGCTGGCTGGTCGGTGTGGGGACAGCATGGCTTGGCAGGGCTTGGCACGGCTCAGCGCGGCCGCTGGAGTGGTAGGAGGGCAACGAGGTGCTGCTCCGTGCCCCGAGCGCACGCCGGGCCGGTGCAGAGCTCGGGGCAGGGCCGCCCGGGAGGGTCGGTGCCGGCGGCGCGGCGGGCAGGGCTGCGGGCAGCGGCGCGGGCGGCCGGCGGCGCCCATTGGCGCGGGCACTGTTGCTAGGGGAGCCCAGCGCCTGCTCATTGGCGCCGGGACTTACCCACCTGCTGCCGCCCGCCCCGGGTCCCCCGGCCTCCTCGCCCCGCGGGGGAAGGGCGCAGCGGGAGCCGGGGACAGCGCCCGGGGCACGGCGCCGCTGCGGCGCCCCTCGGCCGGGCCCCACCGCACCCGCCGGGCCCGGGGCCGCCGAGGCGGGCGCGGCGTTGCCGAGCGACGGCCGCAAAGGCCGCCGGGGCGCGGGGACGCTCCGCCCCTCTCTTTGTTCGGGGTGGGGGTCCCGGGGGCCGCTCCGCCGGGCCGAGCCGCACGCCCATCCCGGGCTTCGCGCTCGCTCCGCCGCACGAGGGGAGGACCGGGAGCCGGGTGCCACAGCCCTTCCCCCGAGGGGTTCCGGCGCGTCCCCCGCCTTCCGGACCCCCACGTGCTGACCCCCCCGTGCCGCTCCGCCCGCTCCCACCTGCGCTCCCGGCGCGGCAGCGGAGGCGGCCCCGCGGCGCCCGGCGCTCCCGGCGCTCCCGGCGCTCCAGGCGCTCCCGGCCGCGGGCCCCGCGCATGGTGGCGGCGCGGCCGCCGCGCGGTGCTGAGCGGACAGCTCCGCTGACGTCACCGCTCCGTCACCGCGCGCCGGGGGCGGGGCCTCTGCGGTGGGCGGGGCGTGAGGTCGGGGCTGTGCGGTGGGGCGTGAAGTGGGGTGTGCGCGGGGTGTGATTTGGGGTGTGCGGTGGGGCGCGCATGGGCACGTGCACTCGTGTGTACATCGGGGTGTGCGTTGGGATGTGCCCTTGGGCGTGTATTTGGGTGTATAATGGGGTGTGCACTGGGGTGTGCATTTTGTACATTGGGGTTTGCACCGGAGTGTGCCCTGGGATGTGCTCTGGGCTGTGCACAGGCATGTGCACTGGGGTGTACATCAGGGAGTGTACATCATGGAGTGCCATGCCCTGTGCCATGGGGGGACTCAGTGCAAGGCCCCATGTGCAGCACAGTGCAGTGCGCTCTGTACCATGCCACACGTGCCATGTGCTGGGTGTACAGCGGCTGTGAGGGCTGTGGGCCCCTCAGGATGGTGTGTTGGGACAGAGTGGATTGAGGTGCAGAGGTGTGGATGCCAAAACTGCAGGATAACCTCGTGCCAGTTGTGCATGTGGCTGTGCAGTGTGCAAGGGGCTATGCTAGGGCCATGACAGTGTCTGCATTCTGATGGGGTAAATGTACATATCAGGGGCACCTAGAGCAGCTGCCCAAGCACCCCCCCACGAGTGGATGGGAGATACAGCCATGGCAAGCAGGTGTGGGGACACGGCACTCTGCAGATGCAGAGGTCTCTGGAGCTGGCACCTCCTGGCTGTGGTGCACGGGGACCCCCGGGAAATCCTGGCAGGGAGAAAGCTCTTGGCAGCAGCTGCCGTTCCCTGGCAGCCCCTTCCAAGCCCCATGCCAACACTGGAGAGACAAAGGCAGGAGCTGCAGCTGGTGGGGGGCTGAGAAGGGGCTACTGGAGGAACGGCGCTGCTGCCTGCTTGCCCCACAGGATCTCCTGAGGCCGGGCATGGGGACCCTGGGCTCAGCCACTGCCTAGGCAAGTCCTGGGGAGGAATGTGCTCTGACCACAGCTTCTTCTCCATGCAGGTTTCCCAGGCTAAATGTCTGAAAACTTCATTACTTTCTCTGATCTGTACTTCTGTCTAAATATCAACAGATCAAGAGGGTAATTTCAGAATGAAACCTCTCAACACTCATGTAAAATGATCTAGGTTTGTACAAGGTGGCTAAAGTTACATATTCCAACCCATAAAGGAAATCAAATACATCTATTTCTATCATGTTTCTCTGTGTACAGAAAACAGGCTCCTTTGTTTTTTATATGATCATGCCCAGTTTTTGACCTTTGTGCATGGAAAATCTCTGCTTAGTTCTGCATCTTTTGCCTTCCGGTATCTCCTCATCCCATTGCATTCTCTCTGTTTCTAGTTTTTATATGTTCTTCATTAAACTGCCGTCCACGTGACCGCCTTTGCTTTTTGCTTGTCTTGGCCTATTCAGGAGAAAAAAGGCCTATGAAAATGAGCCGAACTTGGATGACGATCTAGTATCTCAGGAGGGTGGGATGCTGCCAACCGCTTCCCGATGAAAACAGGCTGCTTTGTTTCAGAAAATGAAAGAGATCCTGGAGCAGAGTGGGCCCCCAGCTGCCCTCAGTGCCCTGCAGTGCTCTGTGGCTGCTGGTGCTCGAAAGGGCAGGTGGGCTGAGTTTCATGGGGAGGGTGGACTGGGTTCCCTACCAGCCAGAGCAAATCCAGAGGCATTTGAGAGTCTCAACGGCTGTGAAGCTGCCGGCAGTGAAGCCATAGGCTGGGAATGGGTGGAAAGACGAGATCCTCCTTCTTGTCCTTATTCAGTAATGCCAGGCATTGAGTGCCATGTAGGGCTGCCGTCTTTACAGCTTCTGGGTTGGATCATTCCTGTGCTGGAAGCTCCGTTTGCGCAGCGAACTCTGCTCCATGCTGGTTCCTCCAGCTCTGACTGCCCGGGGAGCTCTCTCTGGTGGCCGGTGCAACAGTGGCTATGTGCTGCAGACAGCTCGTAGTGGGATGGTGACCCGACCGAAGGAGCCCACTTTGGTGCAGTTTGACCACATGATTAGGGTCCCTGATGCTGGGATTTCCTGCAGTCTGCCTGTCCTCCGGGATAGTTTGCTGCTCTGCATCCAAGGGGCTTCCAGCTGGCACGCTGCTCTGTTGAAGCCAGACCCCCACCCCCCATCCACCCACAATCACTGGGCACCTCCTGGGGACTTCCAGGTAGAGCCCAGCGCCACCGCCCGCATCCTGTGGAAGACCCTCGGGCAGCGATTTGAGGAACGTTTCGCTTGAAGCCCACCATGAATTCACCAGCGGCGTGGTGTGGGCTGTCTCGGGGAGAGAACACACGGCCCCGCGGCGGCCACCCTTGCCTCGGGCACAAAGGGCCGGGGAAACGCGCCCTTAAGCCGGCTCAGAGGCCGGGTCCCCGGCGGACGCGCTTTCCGAACCGGAGGGCGCCCTGGGAGCGGGGGAGCTGCAGTGCTGCCTCGCAGTGCCGGGGGCGCACACGGCGGCAGGGCAGGGGCCAGTGCGCGGCACGGAGAGGGCACGGAGCGTCCCCGCCGCGCCGCCCCCCGGCCCACCCGGAGCCATTGGCGGTGCGGGAGATCCCGGCCGTACTCGAGGGGGGTCGCGGCTGCGCGGTCTCCCGGCAACCTGGGCCCACCCCCACACCGCCCCCGCCCTCCGATTGGCCGAGCGGCCGGGTGACGCGCCTCCTGCAGCGCGGCTCATTGGCCAGGGCGGGTGACGAGCGGCGGGGCGGGGCCAGCGGGTGACACGTCGGACGGCGGCGCCGCCAGCGGCCCCCGGAGCCGCCCCCGGTCCCGGTTGCGGTCCCGTCCCGGCCATGCGGCTGTCGCTGGTGCTGTCGGTGCTGCGGCCCGCCGGGCCCGTGGCCATTGGCGTCTCGCTGGGCTTCACCCTCAGCCTGCTTAGCGTCACCTGGGTGGAGGAACCCTGCGGGCCGCCGCCGCACCTCGCCACCCGCCCGCGCCCCGACGGCGGCCCCGCGCCGCCCCCCGGCCCCGCCAACGGCAACGCGGCGCGCAGGCCCAACGCCGTGCCCGCCGCGCTGGGCGCCGACAGCTGGGAGCCTCGCGTCGTGCCCTACCGCCCGCCCAGCCCCGGCAGGGCCGCCAAGAAGGCTGTCAGGTGCGGGGGGGCCGGGCCGGGCTGGGGGAGCTGGGCCACACTGGGGGCGGGCGGCCGCCGCTCCCCGGGCTTTAGCTGGGGGTACCTGCGGCCGAGCTCGGGGTGCCCGGGTGTCGGCGTGTGCCTACCGGGCCGCGGCTGGGGAGCTTTACAGGAGGCCCTTGTTCCTCCCTGCAGCCACCTAGGATTTCTCTCGCTGCAAGCGCCCTCTGCCCCCTCCCTTCTCCTTGCCCCCAGCAGGCACCCGGAAGAGCCTCCTACCCACGCTGCTGCCTGCTGTGCGGGGGTTGCCCTCTGTGCAAAGGTTCCCGCTGTGGGAAGGCTGCCTGCTGCAGCACGTGCTGCTGGGCACCCTGCCATGGTCCCCTCCTGCCTGAGCAGGGACCCCTCCCGTGGTAGCTTGTCCCCACCCGGCGCTGCAAACTCCAGCCTGCTCCAGAGCTGCAGCCCCGTCTCAGTGTCCCCTCGATGACAGGGGGCAGGCAGTGAAAGAGCCTCCTTGTCCTGGCGAGGTGGTGGGCGGATGAAGGGGGCTGAATGGGGCCAGTGTGTACCAGGCAGCGGCTGGGGGATGGGATGGGGGGAGTCGCTTCCTGCTGCTGCACTAGGCTGGGAGAATTAAACCTGAAAGTCATTGTGAGTGTGACACCTGGGGGCCGTGGTGGGGAGTGGGACACAACAAGCCCCTTGCTGGCTTCAGCCACCTGTGTGGGCCCTGACTTCCCCAGGGAGGGCAGCAAGGACTCTCCTGCCTGCCTGTTGTAGAGTAGTATGTCTGTCAAGGGCAGCAGGAAGCTACTTCCCTCTTTGCCTCTCCTGGCTAGGGCTGGCCTCATAGTCTGAGTGCCTGGCAGGTCATGTCCCTGCTAGGCCTAGAGTGTGCAGCCCTGTTTCATGCTCTTAGCTGTTTTCAGCCTTTTGGGAGCCTCTGTTTTAAGCTGGACTAGCCAGCTCATGGGAAGAGAGGGTCCTCCATGGTCTCAAGTTAATGGGGGACCTCAGCAAAGTGTTCTGCTGTGCCTCTGGTATAGTGGCAGCTGGTGATGCTGGGGCGATGTCTTGTGTGCGTGGTTGAAACCTGGGAGCAGTTCCTGCAGAGGAACTGAGGTTGGTGCCATTGGTTGCAGCGGGGAGGGTGCAGGCTGAGGTGGGATGCAGTGCCCTGGAGCCAGACATTGTCCTCTTCCTGCAGGACCCGGTACATCAGCACAGAGCTGGGGATGCGGCAGCGGCTCTTCGTGGGTGTGCTGACCTCCAAGAACACACTGAACACGCTGGGGGTGGCTGTGAACCGCACTCTGGCCCACCGCCTGGAGCGCCTGGTGTACTTCACGGGCACACGGGGCCGCAAGGTGCCCCACGGCATGGCGGTGGTGACACACAGTGACGAGCGGCCCATCTGGAACATGTACCAGACTATCAGATACCTTCTGGACCACTACGTGAATGACTTCGACTGGTTCTTCCTGGTGCAGGATGATACCTACACAGAGGCACACCGCATCAGCCGCCTGGTTGCCCACCTCAGCATCGACACCCACCTCTACCTGGGCCGTCCCGAGGAGTTCATTGGTGGGGACACTGAGGGACGCTACTGCTACGGAGGGTTTGGCTACCTGCTGTCCCGCAGCCTCCTCCTGCTCCTGCAGCAGCACCTGGAGAGCTGCCGCAATGACATCCTCAGCGCCCGGCCTGACGAGTGGCTGGGCCGCTGCATCATTGACTACACAGGTGTCAGCTGTGCTGAGGAACATGAGGTAGGTCCTGCAGCAGAGATGTCCTGGGAGGACTAGCCCTTTCAGCGTGATATCCTTTGAGCTTGCTGTGCGGGCATCTGTTGGGGTGGGAGTGCAGGCTGGGGCTGGCTGTGACCTGTCTCTCCTGACTGGCGCAGGGTCTGCATTACCACTATTTTGAGCTGGGGAAGAACGTGGACCCTGAGCGGGAGACTGATCTCCGTTTCCAGAGCGCCTTCACTGTCCACCCCGTGCTGGATCCCCTCCAGATGTACCGGCTGCACAAGTACTTTGCACAGGTGGAGCTTGAGAGGACCTACGAGGAGATCCAGCAGCTCCAGGTGAGACTGCTTGGCTTGGAGTGTCTTGGTTCCATCTCTCATCCCTGTGGGCTTTCTGGTTGCTCTGTAAGCTTCTCACCTGATGCTGCTGTGGGACACGATCAGTTGAGCCCATGTGGCTACAGAGGCAGTACTGCTGGAGAGCAGCTTTGGACCTAGATAGGTCCTGGAGATATGGTGGTTGTTCAGGGTGATGAGGCAAACAGGGTACAGAAGTCTGTCAGCAAAGGCTAGGTAGGGTGGGAGAGCAAACCTGCTGGATGGGAATCAGGCTGAAGGCAGAGTTGTTCTGACACTGCTCTTTGAGCCAGCTCTGGCAGATCTCTGAGTATCAGGAGTCATCTTGGCTGCTGCCAGAGCTTGAAGACCCACTTGTGCCTTGGCTCTCACTCCTCAATCTCTCCTCTTGCAGTTGGAAATCCAGAATGCCAGCAGCCTGTCTGCTGATGGGGACCACAGTGCCACGTGGCCCATCGGCATCCCACCGCCATTCCAGCCCAAAACCCGGTTTGAGGTGCTGCGCTGGGACTACTTTACTGAGGAGCAGGTCTATGCCTGTGTGGATGGCTCCCCCAAGTGTGAGCTGCGTGGTGCGGATCTGGCGGATGTAGCTGACGTGGTGGCCACGGCCATGGAGGAGCTGAACCGCAAGTACCAGCCGGTGCTCCGTGTCCGCAAGCAGCAGCTGGTGAACGGGTACCGGCGCTTCGACCCCACACGGGGCATGGAGTACACGCTGGACCTTCAGGTGGAGGTGGTCACCCAGAAGGGGCACAGCCGCTCTGTCACAAAACGCGTGCACCTGGTGCGGCCCCTCAGCGAGGTGGAGATCATCCCCATGCCGTATGTGACAGAGGCCAGCCGCATCAATGTCATCCTGCCGCTGACGGCCCATGACCGGGACTATGCTGCTCGCTTCTTGGAGGCTTATGCGGCAGCCGCTTTTGAGAGCAGTGAGAATGCAGTGCTTACCTTCCTCTTCATCTATGACCCCTTTGAGGCCCAGCAGGTCACCCAAAATGACATCTTTGCCTCTGTGAAGGCCCAGATCACTGAGTACGAGCGTAAATATGCGGAGGTAAGGATCCCGTGGATCAGTGTTAAGACAGATGCACCCTCCCAAATCAAGGTCATGGACATTATCTCCAAGAAGCATCCCGTGGACACACTTTTCTTTGTGGCCGGTGTGGGGACGGAGGTCACCATTGACTTCCTGAACCGCTGCCGGATGAACACCATAAACAACTGGCAGGTCTTCTTCCCCATCCACTTCCAGGGCTACAACCCAGCCATTGCTTACCACAACCAGGTGCCACCTACCACACTGGACCTGCTGCGGGACATGGGGCGGTTCGACCGCGACGTCTTCCACGAAGCCTGCTTCTATAACGCCGACTACATGGCAGCACGCACTCGCATGGCAGGTGACGTGCAGGAGAATGAGGACATCCTGGAAACTCTGGACATCTACGACATGTTCATCAAGTACTCCAATCTCCATGTCTTCCGGGCTGTGGAGCCCGCCCTGCTGCAGCACTATCGGCACCAGGCCTGCAACCCTCGGCTCAGCGAGGAGATCTACCACCGCTGTGTGCAGAGCAGCCTGGAGGGCGTAGGCTCTCGCTCTCAGCTGGCCATGGTGCTTTTCGAGCAGGAGCAGGGGAACAGCACCTGAACTCTGGGGTGCAGAGGGGCTGGCCCTGCCATGCCATGCCTGCCTGCTCACCCCACCTCTTCTGCTGCCCAAATCTGTCTTCCTTCTCCCAGCGGCTGCAGGGATTGCTGGTACCCAACCTCATGACTTGCCCTGCTGGGGCTGCCTGGACTGGGGTTTGCCAGCCCAGGGTGCCTGGGTCTTTCTTGAGTGGCCATGGCTATGCAGACCCCGGGGCAAGAAGGGGGCAGAGTCACTGAGCTGCAAGCTGGAATGCCTGACTCGCCATCCCAGAACTGCTGGCTGCTGGCCCCATCCCTCTGTCCTGTCCCTGCTCCTCAGCACAGGGGAGATGGGCTGCCCTGTCCCTTGCTGTCCCCCCTTGACTAGGGGAACATAGAGCCCAAGGTTCCCTTGCTGGAGGGCCATGACTGCCACAGGGCCTGGAGCGATCCCTCGTGGTTCCCCCAGTGCCCTGGGACAAGCCTGTGCCCTTCGCTCCTTTGGTTCACTGGGCTGGTTGTGCAGAGAGGGCCATGTCCTTGGGCCTGCCACAGGCTTGGACAGTGGGATGGGGCATTGTCCCACCCCAAAAGAGCAAGAAGGAGGTTGGTTTTGGGGTTTTGCCACTTGGCAGTGAGCTGGAGCGCTCCTGGCTGTTTGGGGTGTGGGGGACTTGACCCCTGGGGCCGATGGGCACAAGGGTTGCTGGAGGGGATCCTGCCGTATTCACGTACCGTGAACTGCTCCCCATGGGAACCGTGACCCAGGCCGCTTTGGCCTTCGCAGTATTGATAGGACGTCGGAGGTCACAGCCCTCAGACGAGAACCTCCTGACAGAGGTGGGATCCCTCCCCAGTGTGGGGGTCAAGGGACATGGTGCTCGACACTGGTGGGTATGGCAGAGGGCTTGGCTGTGCATCTCCTAAGGAGAAAGCGACTGAGGAGCCACTCTCTGCTCCTGGTTTGTATTTAATAGGGGAAAAGGAGGGGAAATGGGTTGCATTTACACTAATAAAATGGAGAGATGAACTAGTGAGTCTGGCCGATTCTTGAGAACCTCTGGCTGTTCCCCTGCAGGTCTGTGGTGGTAGGTGCTGGCTGTTCCTACAAACTGTGGGTGCAGCACAGGCGTGCTGCTTTCTCCAAGCACCTGCAAACATCCTCTACCTGAGCTGGGAGATGACTGCCTCTTCTTAAGGAGACTGCAGGAGCCCATTTTCTTATGGACAGTGTGGCAGATGCTGGGCCAAGCAGACATTTGGAAGTATGTGCTGGAAACCCCAAAGTCATGCACCTCTTCTGAAACCCATGGTCCCTCGGGCTGTCCTGCTGTAACTACCTGCTACCAGTCACTGGTGATGCAGCAGGATGCTGAGCCCCTTGGCATGAAAAGTCCTTTGTCTGCCCTGTCTTTCCTGTTGCTGTAAACTTGTGGTCTCACTGACCAGTCCTCAGCCCAGTCTGTGCATGGAGAAGCACTGGTGAGGGGCTGGTGCAGGTGAGTCTCCTCCTGCATGTGCTCTCTCCATAACAGTCTTTGTGGTCTGTGTGTGAGTAATGTGGGACCCTTGGCCCCTGTCAGAGCAGAGGTTGGCTGCCTAAGTAGGGTGAATTCTGCCTTCCAGCATCTGGGATCAGTTCTGAAGGAAACTCCCAGGCCAGGCCTCGACCTGCCCTTCCTGCATTGCTGTCACTTTTTTGGGGGCTGTTTTACATCTCAGGCTTCTCAGCAGCTTGTGGTTTCCAGTTCTGAGTTGGGCAGAGCAGTGTCGTCCTGCCCTGGACTGTTTCACCCCCTACAGCTCCTATTTTCATTACAAGGAATGGGGAGTGTGTCCCCTGCCCATGCTGCCTGCTGCAGGCATGATTTTCATGACTCCGTGTGCTCTTCCCACCAGCCCTGTACTCATAATGTTTTACTGGTTCACGAAACACGTATCAAAGAGACATCCCCAGGAATACGAACTGAACCTACTCACTGTTACTTTGCAAGGCTGTTAGTGCTCAGTGAAACTCATGGAGAGCCTCTGGGCTGTGTGACATGCCTTTCCCAAGGATACCTCATTCATCTATTCCTGCTCCAATCTCCATATCCACGGTGTAGGAGTGTATATATTTAAATATAATTTTATTACATTTCAGACAGTAGCCGTTAGCTTGTTCTGAGTATTTCTATTTTTGATCTTCCCTGAGCACATCCTTAATTCCCTTTAAATGGAAATCTGGGACAGAGGGAGCGAGGCAGATGCAGATGTGTTACAGATACATTTCTCCTCTGAAAAGCAGACCCAGGAGTCAGATGTGATTAGGCATAAGAGGAGTATCCAAATGCTAATAAAGCAAACCGGCTTCAAATTGAGTTGGCTGGAAAAGAAACCCAGAATTGTCATTTGATTATCACAAGACTGTCTAGATAAAGTTGATCTTGCTTCCTTATTGCTGTTTGCCCAGACTGAGTTAGAGGTATTTGCATACTCTGCACTATCAGTATCAGCGGAGCCTTCCTGCTCTGACATATGTATGAGCAAATGACAGTGCTCGTTGCACTCCCAACACTGTAACTGCTCCCTTTTCAAAGGAGCTGGCAGGGTTTGAAGCTGTTTTAGTGTTTGCCAGGTTATTTTTAGCATCAAAACATGACAAAACCCTGGAGAAGGATGTGCAAAGCTTGGGGAAGGGGTTTGGTGATGGGAGCGAGCTGACCGCTGGCTGTGTAGTAAGTGGGCTCACTGCGCCATGGCAGAGACCTGTGATGATGGGGACCTACCTGGGCACAACTGCACTGTGCCCCCATCCTGCCCTCACAGGGCTGGCAGGGAAAGACAGGGCACCAGAGATGGTGACAACCTTTGAAAGTGTCAGGAGGAGGAGTCCTGTGTGCTGACATGAGTGGCTGAGCATGCAGGAACATTCTGTGATCCCTGCCAGGTTTGTCTGGTACTTCCATACAACATGTGGGCTTTTGCACTGACACAGTTCCCGAGGCAGGGCAGCGAAAGGACAATTTTCCCAATGGGATGGGAGAAAACACATCTCCTACCTTGTAGACTTTTGCTTCCCTTGAGGACACCTTTTGAGTGTTATTGGCTCATCACGCCATCAAGAAGGGCAAAGCAAGTTCCTCTTGGAAAGTTTTTCAGAAGAATGAGTGAAGGGCTGGTCCAGAGCAGAGCACTCTGAAGCATGAGAGGGGCTGTCTGGGTGCACTGGGGCTGGGCAGGAACCTACCTCCCCTCCTGCTTCCCCTTTCCTTTCTGCTCTGTGGCAAGGAAAGGGACTCAAACTAGGGAAACCACAAGATGCTACTGTGCTATTCTCGCTACCACCCCCTCCCTCCCAACATCGCCACCCCCTCCCTCCCCCCAGTTTGTTCCTCTGTGCCTCTCTGCAAACACAGCAATGAGCCTGTGAGCAGAGAAGGCAAAACCTGCTACTCTAACCCTGCTTGGGTCACTTCAGGCTGTGCTAAACCCTATGGAAGAGCTGCTTCAGCCCCGGCAGTGTTAATCAGTTCGATGGCTGACCTTTGGGAGGAAGTGGGAAGTGCGACCGTGCCAGGAGAGGGCTGGAGGGCAAGGGGAGGTGCAGCACCCTTTAGTCCCTGTGCTTTCGTTTGGAAGGGGCCAGTGGTGCCTCGCTGCCTGTCCCGCAGGAGCAGCTCTGCCAACCACAGGGCGGAACCCAGCTCCAGCAAGCGTTTTCTCCTGTCCGCAAGTGAAGGTAGGAGAGGCTGCTCTGCTTGAGGAGGAGCAGACAGGGAGATGCCAGACTGTGCCTGTACCAAATCCCTTGCGTCACAGCCCAATGCGCTGCCGATCTGCTCCGAAAGGTATGAGGGGCTTTGATCTGGGCCAAAGCTCAGGGAAATCAGAGCCTTGATGAAGAAGAGCTGTTAACTGCAAGTGCAGGCAGAGCTGCTGCTGATGTATGCCTGCCTGCGGGGGTTTCCCTGCTCAGGGCGTCAGCATACCTGGCGATGCCGTCTGGGGACAAACAGTCCTGGCAGTGGCAGAATGCCGAAGCCTGAAACTCTGGGGCTTGGGGAAAGGACAAGCAGCTTGCTTGCATTTTGATTTTAACTGCCTTATTTTTTCCAACCTGCTTGTCCACTGTCCTGGGCTGAGTGCTGGAAAGTGAGGGCTATGTGTCCCCCGCCTGGCCCCACTGATGGGCACCACCAGTCCATTTTTCCAGCAAGCAGGTCATGGGCAAATGACCAGGAGCAAAGCAACAAACTTGGCATGTGTATGTCATCTAGAGGTGCTGAGGGTCACTCGTTTCTCCAGGTGTTGCCTGTCACCACCAGCATGTCCAGGCAGGAGATGCTTGGGGAGGAGGTGTCAGCAGTGATGCCACATGTCCCATTATGTTTCAGGGCTTAATTCCAACTCTCTGCTCCCAAGGTGGATGGTTTTCTTTTCTTTGAAATGCAGCTTTTCCACAGGAACAGCTGTAATTATTGTTTGTGGCAGTGGAGGCACGTTGGGAAGTGCCCAAGGAGATACCCACTCCCTTTTGGTGCCCCCTCCCTGGGGATTGGCACCGCAGGAGCTGTGTCTGCTGGGGTTGTTGCCTCTATAGCGACAGGAGCTGTCGCCAGCACAGCCGGTCCTGCTGCGATCAGGTACTTGGCATTTGTCCAGAGTGCTGCGCTCATTAAAATTAAGGGCCTGTTTCACTACAGTGAGTCCCCTTCTAATTATGCCTCATCTATTTCATGTGGCTCATTACAGGTGTTTCAAGCAGTGCTGGGTTCGGTGAGCCCCAGGTGGCAGTGTCTCCATCTCTGGGGAGGACCAAACCTCTGGTGGTTGTGCAGCAGGGTCAGTGTGGGAGGAGACACCCAGAGGCCACAGCCCTGGAGTTTGGGACTGGCCCTGGGGTGCTAAACCTGAGTTGTCCCATTGGCCTTCCTCAGCCTAGCGCAATCTGCACTGGGACATGAGGCACGGCAGAGGTAGGGGGAGATGTTGGGTTCACCTCACCTGCCTGCTCTGTTTGGAGAGGTGGGACTACAGGAAGTGTCACCTCCAGATGGCACCTGGAAGTTGTCACATTAAAGAACAGGGGTGCTGAGAGCAACAAAGAAAAATATATGTCATATCTTCTCTAGATCACCACTACAGTGCTGCTGGGACCTGTCCTGAGGCCACTTTGCTGGCATAGAAGCCAGGTTGGGCCATGAATGAAGCTCAGCATTTCCTTCAGCCATGCTTCACTCCTGTGCATGGTGCTGAAGGAGCTGGAGGACATGCTGAGGAGGAACCTTGTGGGTTCAACACGCAATCCTGTTCTCCTTCTTGCTCAGCTCCTCTGACATGTCTTCACTGTGGAGCAGGAGGCAGCATGAGGTCCCAGTCATGGCCGTGGTGTGGATAAAGGTGGCTGGGTGATGGGGCATCCTGGAGGGGTAGATGGGTCAGAATTTGGTGCCAGGGGTAACATCGTCCCGTAGGGGATGATCCTCTTACTTGGTGATGAAAAGATGCGGAGGATGAAGGTATTTCTCTGACTTTCCCTTTAGCACCCAGTGCTTTAGCACTTAATGCTCCTCTTGCAGGACATGGTGTGAGCTGTGGGATGGGAGTCCTATGCACCAGCTGCAACCAGTTAACCCAAGCATCTTCAGCCCTCACCGGTTTAGAGGGAAACCTATGATGCCTGGTGCTGGCAGTCTGCACCATGAGGTCAGCTTCTGTTTACTATTTTGTCCCCTCTCCCTGTGCTACAGGGTAGCTGGGGCAGATGGAGAAAAGTCTGGAGAAAGCAGAAGATGGAGGAGCACCTCTTCCAGGGAAAGCCCTAGACTGCCCCAGCAGGGCTCCCCTTCACTCCCACCCATTCTCTGCTTCCCTCATTTCAGTTTCACCCTTCACTCTTCTCCCACGGCTCCCGAAGTGTCCTGCTGGAAGTCCCACTGTGGGACAGGCTTTCTGTGGACAGGGGAGCAGAGATGCTCACCTGCCTGTGATTTGTTGTGCTGGCTCTTACAGAGCCCAGCACGTGGGTGCAGGGCTGTAAAGTGCTCCCTGGGTCCCAGCACCACCATGTCCCCCTTGGGGTGGTGGCTCCCCCACCTCTCTTCCCCCCCAGCCCTAGTAGGCATCTCCAGACCTACTTGTGCCTCTTTATTAGGGAGCATTTGTACATTTATAAAACAGTGATGCACATCTCTCACGTTTACCATCACGAGGGCGTTCGCGCCGGCCCTCCCGCCATGGTGCCCGTGCCCACCCCACTCGGGGCTTGCTGCTCTGGCTGGCAGGGAGGGAGCCACATCCTGCACCCCCTGCTTGCTGCAGGAGACCTTGGTGTAAGGCTGGTTGGCATGGCCGTGGCACATCCCTGGGCTAATGTGTGGCACCCCTCTGGGGACACCCCTACTAGCAGGTTGGTGTACGGGGACCCCATGGGAGCTGGCACGGGGTGCTCTGGAGGGGCTTCCTGGGGAGCACCAGTGTGCCTGCCCTGCTGGGAGGCTTGCTGTATGTCCCCCCATGCAGGGGGACATGGTACACCATGCAGCTGGGTGCTTGCACCGACAGGAAACATGTTTACACGAGTGCATATTTTGGGGGGTTGTTGGGCCACGCATACCCAGAGCCAGGGCTGTTGGGCACATCACCAGGCTGGTGCTCTGGTTCCTGCCCTGCATATCGCATGTGTAGTGCCTTGAGGGCTTCAAGGATGATGGCTCCTCCTGTATCTATGGCTTTGGGCACAGCGTGGCATGGCCGTGTTCCATCTGTGGGCACCAGGGATGGGTACCAAACCAACAGGGCGAGGAGCTGCCTGGCTGAACCCCAACCTTGCCCAGAGATCCCAAATTCCTGCCCTGGGGTCCCCCTCTGCCGAGTGTGTGTGTTGAGGGGGGCTTTGCCAGCTTGCCCCCCCTCCTGAGATATTTTGGGGCAGTTTGCCCTGCGCTGGTGTCTGCTACAGTGGAGGGGGCGGAGGCAGTGTCTGACAGGACAGGGGGAGTGCTGTGAGTCCTGATGTGGATCCTGTCATTGATCCCGCCATCTCAGGGCAGGCAGGAGGACTGTGGGTGCCGGTTCTGGCCAGGGCTCCGTCCAGCAGGTTGGACTGTGGCTGTCCGGGTGGTGCTCGGCACAGAGCACCCTCCTAACTGTGTACAGTCTGGGGGAGGCACAGCAGGTGCTCAGCACCTGGGAGTGGGAGCGTGGTAAGGGGTACGTGCATGGTGCAGAAGAGCAACGACAGGCAGGGGAGCCGGGGCAGGACCCGCCGCGCTTCCTGGGCTGTGCCGGGCAGCTGCACCAAGGGATGAGCCACTTTGGGCAATACCTGGGCAAGGAGAGGATGGGTTCACAATGGATTGAGGCAGGAGATGGGGGAGGCAGCAGGTTTGTGGAGCTGAAATGACTGGGGACTACTGGAGACCAACACTGGAGTGGCACAGGGAGTCACAGTGCAGGGGTCTGGCTGGGAACAGTGATATGGGGCTTGCAGCCCTGGCAGGCTGCAGAAAGTTGGGGAAGGGCAGGCAGATGTTTGGAAGGGTGTCACAGTGGTGGTGGTGCCAGGGGTCAGGGTGGTGCCATGCAGGTGTGGCTGCAGTTGGGGTGTCCCTGGACTGGCTGTGGGGGCTGTGCTGCTCAGAGAGCTTCCCTGCAACACTGCCCTGCCATGCAGCAGGAAGGCAGGGAGGTGGTCCCTGGGCAGGGGGAAGCTGTTCCAGGCATGTCTCTCTCCTGGGGGGAACCATGCAGGGCAGAGACCACCACTCAGGAGGGATCAGCAGGGGAGGGCTTGGAGGGGCTCACAGGAACCTCAGCTTACCCTCTTCATGGTCTGTAGTGCCAGGTCCCCTCTGGCCCACCACCTGCTGCTCCCCCAAAATCCTTGGCATGCCCATCCCCCTCCATGCCATGTGCTTGAGACTGGGCTGAGCCCAGGTGCTAGGGGCAAGCAGAGGGGACAGGCAGAAGGACCAGGGGGCTGCTCCAGTGCCAGTGCCAAGGCATCTCCAGTGGCATCACTGGGGGCGCATAATGTGGCTGGTCCTGGCAGTGGGGTGGGGGAGGTGGGGGCCTGAGCCCACCACACCCAGTGCCGCAGTCCCTCTCCATGAGAACGGGGGGGAGGGGGATTGGCAGGGGGCTGCCCCCTAACCCCAATCTTGCCTAGCAGGCAAAGTCCTCGAAGACACCCTGATGAGGGTAGTGGTGGCGGTGGTGGTGGTTGGGCAGGATGCCTGCATTGTAGGTGCCCTCCACATGCCGGCCGAGCGTCTCACAGGGGCTCTGCAGGGATGGCAGTCAGTGAGGTGAGCGTAGACTCTATGCACCCTGCTCACCCCCCAGTCCCTCCACCCAGCACAGCCTGCCCATAGGAGCCCCACCCAGTGGCACCCATTTTTCTACCTCCCTGTGATTGCCCTGACTCTGCAGCCTGAGGGCACTAAAAGCAGAGCCGCACTGTCCCTTGGGTTTCTCCCTGGGTGGGGGCCCTGTCCTTGCAGCCTGCAGACAGCCCACCCCTGTGGGAGTACCTGATCCTTTGTTTCCTCCAGTCCCAGTGTGGCGATGCTGCCCGAGGGCTTCTTCAGGGGCGGCTTGGAGCGGCGCAGAACTCGGCTCACCCTGTCTCGGATCACCTGGGTGCAGATGGGGGGGTCAGACCCAGACCCATCCGCGGGTAGCACCCTGTGTGTGGATACCCCAGTCTACACGGAACTGTCACCCGCTTCCCTGCCTACCCAGGGACAGTGGAAAGAGCACCTCTGCCCACCACCCTCCCTGTCCTCAGGTCACTGAGCAATGCTGGGTGACCCGTTCTCCTCCCACTGCCCTCCTCTGGGTGTTCCCCAATTTGGGGGCTGTAATAACCCCCTAGGGTGGCCACCCATGGTATGCCCTCCCCAGGGAGCCCATTCCCCCCTCCCACTGCTGAGACACATCCCTGAAGGCTCAGCACACCTCATAGATGTAGTCCAGGATCTCCAGGATGGTGAGGATGCTGGCACCGATGAACAGGCCCATCTGCCCCCCGATGTCCCCTGTGGGGGAGGAGGAGGAGATGGTCACCAGGAGATGCTGTGTAGCCCACTGTGAGCCTGGGGTGGGCCAGCAGCACTGTGGGCAGTGCCAGGACTGCTGGATGGAGGGAGACAGCACAGTCACAGGGGCAGGGGCAGCAGGATAGAGAGAGTGGAGGACATATGGGATAGGGGAGAACCACAACATTCCACCCTTCAATCAGTCAGTGGCTAGATGTCTGCTGCTCTGTGTGGTCCCTCCCCCACCAGACCCACATTCTCCCAGGTCTGGGACCCAGAGCTCTGCGCCTCAGGGCCCCACAGTTAGGTGAGGGGAGTCACCGAGAAGTCCAGCAAGGTCATAGGCTTTCTTCTGCTCAATGGCTTCATAGTTGAGTGCTTCAAAGAAGATGTCCAGCACCAGAAAGTTCTCCCTGTGGGGACACCATTGCGCTCAGCAAGGAGGGCTGGTCACCGACCCTCCCACCCCCACTGCCCACAAACCTCCCCTGTACCCCAGTCCTCCATCTCCCAGGTGTTCCCTGGCCCTCGTGAGTTATTCAGGCTGGTGCAGTGGGGACATGAGCAGAGCATGTCCCAGGTGAGGACATGGGGACATCTGCCAATGGGGTGGGGAGATGCTGGTAGGAGGGGTGGAGGGACACAGATGGATTGGAGAGATTTTCTAGTGGCAACACGCCTGGGCAGAGGATGCTGCAAGGACCTTGTGTGCCAGGACCCACTCCCTTCATGCTGCCAAGATGGAGGGTGGAGGCTCCCCAGGTCCCCAACCCCCTACCCACCCCTGGAACACCCTGGTGCTGGAAGCTCACCGGATGTAGGTCTCGTTCTTGTTGTACTTGCGGGCGAGGTAACGTGCCGAGCCCTTGTTGGGAATGCGGACCATGGAGATCTCCTTACCATAACGTGTCAGGTTGCATGGCGTGGGGCAGCTGCAGCGCTCCTGGCTGTCCTCCACTGCTGCGTCTGGGGGCAGGCACCCATTGGCATGGCTGCAATCCCCAGCTCCCTCCCTGGGGGCACTCAGCTGGCCCCCAGATGCCCACCCACTGCTGCACCTACCCAGTGTATGGTCAGCACACTCAATGTACACATTAGGGGAGCAGATGGACTCATTGCCTGTGGAGAAACAGCTGGTTGGGAGGGTGGGAGTCTGGCCATATTCTGCCCCTCACCCTTGACTCACTCCCCTAAAGGTAGTGGGGCAGAGTACGGAGGAAATGGGGATGAGTGATCCTTGGGTGCAGGTTGGATGAGGCGGGGTGGTCCCTAGGTACAAGGGAGACAGGGAAGAGGCTGACCTGTGGTGTAAGGAGAGTAGGACAGGGGCTGACCCACTGTGTGGAGAGGATGGGATGGTCCCCAGGTGGAGAGGGATGGGGCAGGGGGATCCTAGAGTCCAGAGGGATGGGCAGCAGAGTGGTTGTTGGGTGCAGAGGGTTTAGGAACTGAGGAATGCTGGGTGCAGAGTGATAGGGCAGGGGTGATCTTTGGATGCATGGAGTTGTGGTAGCCCCGGGCAGGACTGTTGGGGCAGTGAGGTGCTCCCCATACCATCATGCACACCCCTCACCTGGCATGTGGACCATGCGGCAGTGGCAGGTCTGCACCACAGCCTCCTTCTCACACTGGAGGCGGCAGGCAGCGATGCTGTAGGTGTCATAGCCGGGCAGCATCTGCTCCCCCTGCATGCTGGCCCGGCAGTTCCCCCATGGCTGTGGCAGGTAGGTGAGCTGTCAGGGTGAGAAGGGCATCTCTGCAGGGCTGTGCTGGACTGCGCTCCCACAGGCGCCTCTGTGGGGACTGTGGGGCATCCTGCCTTACCCGCTGCTCCTGGCAGGACACGAAGGTCTGGAAGCCGGGTGAGACACCAAAGCCCAGCTGATGGATATAGGGCGGCTCGTCCTGGCTGTGGATCTGGACCCGGATGCCAGCTTCAAATGATGTCTCGTCTGTGGGAGAAGGGCAGAAGTGCTGCATGCATGCACTGACCCAGCAACTGCACCCCTCTGGTGCCCTGTCTGACCCATAGTCCCCACCCAGGGTGCCCTCCTTGCCCAGCAACCCCTGCCTCCTAGCACCCTTCACCTGTGCCCTGCCTGAGCCATAGCCCCACTCACTGGTCTCTCTCCAGATGGGCAGGTACTCTTCCTGCTGAATGTCCAGCATGATCTCCAGTCCATTGCCCATGCCACCTTGGCGGGTCACACGCGGATTCTTACGGTCCCCGTTGAAGGTGTAGCACTTACCATAGCGTGTGTAGACCTGAGGATGGAGAAAGAGGGGGGTGGGTAAAGGAGCAGGCAAGGATCTGGCAGGTGTTCTGCAAGCAGGTCCTGGAACCCATTTCCAATTCCTTGGAGGTGCTAGAAGGGAGGTACAGTCTTTCATGGCTCTTGGAAGGGCTCATCTCAGCCTCACTCCCCACAATGCTACTCCTCTACCCTTGCTGAAGCAGGGGTGAAGCATCATTCCCAGCACCCATGGGGCAGCCCAGCTGTCCTGCTCCTGCCAGGAGGAGACTCACAGGGGAAAAGTGCTGGGGACCACAGCGCTCTCCCTGAAAGCGACACTCCACCAGCATGTCCTCGATCTGGTGGCCCAGGCGGTGAAAGAAGCTCTGCATGGTGCGCTCGGAGCGGCGGGGAGGCAGGAAGCGCGAGTAGTTGGCCAGACGTGTCAGCCATGCACGCTGGTCCTCCCCCAGCACGGCCAGCATCTCGGGCACCAGCGAGCGGTTCTCCCGGGACAGCCCCAGCCACTGTCCCACCGAGTAGAGGTCAGGCTTGGTGAGGTGCAGGAAGCGTGCCCGGTTGGGGTTGCAGAGGGTGACGGCTGGGAAGCGGAGCTGGGGGGCCCAGGTGAGGCGTGCCCGGGTGTGCACAGGGTGCGAGAGCAGGTGGTGCAGGCGGTCAGCAGCGCCGGTGGCCAGCAGCCCGGCAGAGGCCAGGAAGGCCAGGCTCCAGAGCAGGCGGCGCAGGCGGGACTGCGGCCGGGTACACATGTAGTGCAGCCCGGGGATCCGGGTGGCTCGCAGGATGCCAACGGCAAGCTGAGCAGCGCTGCTGTCCTGAGACGGTGTCAGAACTTCCCCATCCTGGCAGCAGGCAAGGGGCAGTGGCATGGCTGCAGGCAGGGTGGCTCCTCTGGGATGCAGAGGTGCAGGCTGCCCCTGAGGCTACCCAGGATCCCCGGTCCTCTCCAGGGAGCTCTCCCTCCCCGGAGGCTCTTGCTCTGCACCTTCCTGGAGACGAACGTGGCAGGCGCCTTCCTGAGCTGCTCCGGTGACGGGTGAGGGGAGGGAGAGGAGGGGGCTGCTACAAACACGCCTTTCCCCAACCTCCATTTGGGAATGGAAAATTCCTCCTCGAGCGAGGCTGGGACAGGGGTGTTGCCTTACCCCAGGCAGGTTGAACTGGCCGCCTGCAGTGTTCCAGCGTGGTGTGCACCTGTGTCTGGATAGTGATGACCTGTCTCAGCCACACTGTGTGAATCCTGTGCCTCGGGATGCTGCACATCAGCTCGTCCCCATTGTCGCTCGCCATGTATGGCACTGCCACCCCCATGAAACCCTGCTTGGACCCCCAGGGCCCACAACTGTGGCTGCTCTGGGGGTGGGGACCATGCCCCATGGAGGCAGGACAGCGCCAGGCCTCGGGGGCCATCACCTCCTGCCAGCGCTGCTCAGGATCACATCTACCTTGGGCTCCAAGGCTGTACCCCGGTATCGCTGGCCCTGCTGCTGGGGACCTCAGTTCATCTGGTCCCTGTGGGGTGTGAGAAGCAGGATCATGGGTCAGGAGGAGTGAAACCATTTGGTGGGAGGCTGCGTGGGAGCCCACCTGAGCCTGGCAGGTGCTTTGAAGTGACGGCAAGGCTGTGATCAGAGCGCAGCAGTAGCGGGGGGATGTCTGCACCCGTTTGTCAGCTTGGCTGGCAGCACCCCGACAGCCTGTCAGGTACCTTCAAAGCTCAGCACCGCAGTTCCCGCAGCCTCTCATCTCCTGCTGCTGCTGCTTCCAGGCACCCGCTTTTGGCATCTGCCCAGCGTGGGCTGACATCGGGTGCAGGGGGCTGGGTCTTGCAGTCTCCACAGCTTCAAGTCAAGTTAGGGCTGCTGTACCTCTTGAAGGGCAGCATCCCTAACTCAGTTGTGCCTGGGCAGGAGGAGGGTAGTTGGGGGCAGGAGGGATTGGAACAAGGGGGGCTCCAGATCACCGTAGCAGTGACTCCCAGCATCATCTGTGCCGCCGGCCTTGACGCCTGAGCAAGACGTGACTTTAGCCATGTCAGGGAACAACGCAGGATCCCATCTGGCAGCTTGGTTACAGGTACCAAAGGAAGCTAGGCAGGTCAGGAACAGGATAGGCACCGAGGGCAGCACCCAAGTGGTGCAGGGCAGTGGACCCCCCTCCATCACACTCCCTACCCCGCTGCAGGGAGAAGCGCAGCCCAAAGACGCACAGGGTTCCAGTTCTGGCCCTTGCTGGCACCCCGCACTCCACACAGCAGCGCGGGCGGGTGCGGGCGGGCGCTCTCCGGCAGAGGGCAGCAGGGCCCCGCGCTCCGCCCGCACCGAGCGCCCCGCGCCGCCCGCCGGGCCCGCGCCCTCCCTGCCCCGTCCGCCCGCACGGCCAGGGCCCCCATCCCCAGGGCAGACCTCGAGCCGGACCGGGCCGCTGAACTCTCTGGCTCCTGCCGTAGCTTCGCCGCCGAGTTCAGCGCAGGCACCAATCCCGCCGTGGGCTCCCTGCTCCCTGCATCCTCGGGACGCCGCGGGTCACCCCATCGTAGCAGCCCTGAGCTGTGCCCTCCAGCTCCTGTGTCCCCGCAGCACCCCTGGGACACGGCTCGGTCTCTCCGTGGGGTGGCTAGAGCTGGCTCACAGCCCGCTCCTTTCTGAGATTTATCACGGCTGTGAGCGCCGGCGGCTGCCAGCCTGATACCATCAGCCCCAGCACACTAGGGCAGCTTCTATATTAGTTTTCTTTAAACGGAGGATGAACTCCCCAGGCTGAAGAAAATGTCATTTCTCTGAATGCTTCCATCTCGTGTCTATTCAGACATCTCCAGGCAGCATCGCAATCACCCTGGAGCAGGGTGAGGGATGGGGATGAGATGCAGAGGCTGGGGCACATGGGGACAGACAGCTCAGGGACAGGGACCAGTGTTGTACAGGGTTGGAGGAGAAGGTCCTTGTGGTGGTTGTGGCCTTGTCCCCTGTCTCCTGCAGCCCTAGGCAGGTGGGGGAGCATGGGGAGAGCAGGGGTGCCTGTGGCATCCAGCTGAGTTACTCACTTGTCGGCTGCTGGGGTGCTGAGGCCAGCTGTGAAATCACACTGGCGAGAGCACAGCACAGTCCTGAAGGGCTTTGCCTTTCCAGCATGACAAATCCAATTAGATAACAGGGAGTGCATGAGGAGGAGGAGGAGGAGGAAGGGCAGAGGAGATCCTGCCTGCACCAGGAACATGATTTTCTCCCTGCAGCTGACCCAGAAAAGCACCTTGCAGGCTGTAGCAAACATGTCCAGGCAAGAACAGCAACTGGGGCATGGGCCTCTTGACACCCTGCTCCGCTTGCTGGGCACTTAAGAATCTTGCAACATGAGGGGCAGGGTGGCAGCACATCCACACCTCGTGCCAGTCTCCTCACTGAGGCACTGCATAACGGTATCCCCACGCCACGTTCATGTGCAGGGGAGACCCCATTAGGGAGGTAATTTCTTGACACGGTTCTTTATTTCCTTCTCTCTGCCTGTGAGACACGCTGACCTTGACAGAGATAGCTGCCTGCACCTTGGCAGGCAGATCCCAGTCACAGATTGGTGGGGGCCCTGTCATCTTCCTCCCCACCTCACAGGGCTCTGGGGCCCCCCAAGTCCTCTTCATGCCCCTGAGACTTGCCTCCCTGCCCTTTGCTGTGGGGAACCCTATGGGAGCAAGGTGCTGACCCCCAGCATCCTGACCCTGGCTCACGCCAGTCCACCCGTGAGCTCTGGGGGCACGAGGACCAGCATCATGTGCTCCCAGTCCCCCATCCGCAGTGCTGCCAGCCCATTGTGCCAGCCTCAGGCTGATCCCAGCTCACGCAGGTATTTCCGCAGCTTACATGGCTCCCCATGGTATTTAGCCTCTGGAAGACGACGTTAAACATTGCAAGCAGTGACAAATCCTGATTGCTCCAAGGAGACAAGAGGCCACACTAAGCTTCCAGCCAAACGTTTTCATCTGAGGGAAAAGAGCTGTGACGTGTGTGTGGTGCCGGAGGGTCCTGCTCCTGCATGCCTGGGGCACCCAACCCTGCTCCTTCATCCCCTTTGGGACATTCAGTTCTGCTCCCACATACCTGCTGGGACATCGAGCCCTGCTTCCACATCCCCACTGGGACATGCAGCTGACCAGCAAGGTCTGGGCATGGACACAGAATGCAGGAGCGATCGCTGCAGCATAGGAACACCCCTGAGAGCCCTGCTTCAGTCATGACTGGAGCAAAATGGGGATGGGGACATGAATGGAAAGACACTGAAGTGCTGCCCACCCTGGACTTGGTAGGGATGCCAGCCCAGAGGTAACCTTGTGAGTGATCTCCAGGTAACCCAGCCCAGAGAGCAAAATAGCATGGGCAAAGCTGTGGCATAAAGGAAAGCAGCCTCCAAAACTGTAAATGCTGCTTCCTGAGTGAGTGCAGACAGCTGGAGGCACAGGGATGTTCCTGGACAGAGGACATGGCACAAGAGCTGGGGCCAAACTGGGGTGATGCTGGTAGAACTGGGGCAACCGCACACCCATGTACACTACCCCCTACTTTGCTTCTGCCCCCCACTGTGGCCATCCCAGCCCTGAAACCCAGCTCTGCTGGAGTCCCTCCCCATGCCACTGGCCCCTCCGTGGCAGCCCCCCCATCCCCAACAGCCCGTTCCCCCCCGCACAGCACAGCCAGGCCCCGCCTGGGTGCCCCGGGAGGGAAGCCGCAGCGCTGACGCCAGCATTACAACTGCCCGGGATATGAGATCCGCTTGGATTCAGCAATTTCAACTCATTTCAAGCCCGATTCTGCAGCAATTTTCTGAGCCAGTGGGATGTTTTTGCCACTGCAAACGTCCCTTCTCACAAGCGGTCGCACCATTTCCCTTCCCTGCTCCCGAGAGAGGTTTGGGAATGGTGCCAGTTTGGCTCTACTCCAGCTCCAGCAAGTAGCACAACCATCTCCTACACTAGCAGCCCCCCAGTGCAGCCTCCTGCCCCATATGGAGCTGCTGGGATAGCTCCTGTGGGATGCAACCCTGCTTATTTGGGCTAGAGCTGCTGCCTCTATGGGGCACTGGGCTTTGCATCCTCACCCCTGCAGAGCAGGGCACTTTGACCCTGAGCAACACATGCCAGTGTTAATCTGGGCTCCTTGTTTCCCCTGTTTCCCTCCCTGTGAAGGACAAAGCTCTGGAGCATCCGCCACAGCTCCCTGACCTGCCTCCAAAGGAAGAAGGAGAGCAGCATGGGGCAAGGGGGCCAGAGGATGCTACAAGCATATCCCAGAAGGGCCAGGACCTCCCCTGACACTACAGCTGTGTCTCTCTGTGTGCCACAGGACAGCCCATGCCAACTGAGTCCCCTGGGCTAGGCCTGAGCCAAGCAGTGGAGACGTGGGCGCATGGGGCTGGCAGAGCCCTCCTTAAGCCAAGCAGGCTCGCTGCTGGAATACCAATTGCTCATCTGGGCTGCAGACTGTGCTGCTGGCCAATGCAGAGCAGTGGGAGACACATGGGCCCCAACACTGGGCAGGGCAAGCAGGTCATCACCAGGCTGCTGCATCAGGGCCAGAATGTAGCCCATGTCCCCAAGAATAGGCAGGATCTAGAGCAGGGTTTGCTGCTCCTGGTGGGTCAGGAGCATAGAGATGCAATGCAAGGCAGGGGGATGCATTGTGCACAAGGGCAGACACCTTCTCAGCACATCTGCCTCAGTCCTACTAGTGACTAGTAACGCAGGGGACATTGGCACCATCCAGCTTTTAGGATCAGCATCTGTGACAGCATGCCCAGTCTTGTGTGCCAGGGAAGGACCACTCCCTGCAAACCATTGACCCAGGAGCCCTGCAGTGGCCAAGCCAGGAGCCAGAGGGATCTGTGCTGCCAGAGCCACAGGGAGCCAGGATGGCTGTGAGGTGAGTGGCTGGGGACCCCAGGTTATCACCTCTCGACCCCATTGCACAAGCATGGCAGCACACAGCTGCCCCCAGTAGCAGAGCAAGTGCCATTGCATAGTTGTGCTTTCTACTCCTGCTGTTCCTGGGGGGAATTTGTCCCAGAATCTCACTCATTTCAAACCTAAATTTATTCATGGCCAGTTTGTACCATTTGTTCTCATGCCAGCATTGTCCCTCAGCTTAAATAACTCTCTTCCCTCCCTTGTGTTTACTCCCTTGATGTATTTATAAACAGCAATCCCATCCCCTTGCAGCCTCCAGCCTTCCAGCCTGCACGTGCCAATCGCTTCTGGTTTCCTCTCCTAATTCAGGCTCTGCCTGGCTGTGCAACCCGGCACAGCATCTGCTCCAGCTCCACAGTACTGGCTGCCCAGGGCTCGCACACTGCTCTCCTGCTTCATCTCACAGCAGCCGTGGGGCAGCATCTCAACCCAGGCTGGGACCACTGTCCCAGACGGGACTAACCTGCTCCCTGCAGATCTCTTGGCAGCTTGTGCTCTGATATGGTTTGTTTGCATTTTAAAAAGAGCCCACCGAAAGGGACGCCTGAGCAGATGAAGGAACCAACACCAAGGGAATTGCAGAAGATGAAGTGCCAGTGGCAAAGGTGTGTTGCAGTGCAGGGAAGGGGCGCAGGAAGGTGTCGGGGGGCAGGAGCAGTGAGATGGGGGGGCAGGAGCTGAGGACTTCCATCCTGTCGGCAGCCAGTCAATATCTCTGAGATGCTGATTGTGCTGCCTACCTACCCCGGTGTCTCCCTTAGTACGTGAGTGGGGTGCTGGAGCTGCAGGAGGTTTCTGTCCCATGTTTCTTCCTCCTTCTTCAGGAGGTGCACAGGGTCCCTATGGGAAAGATACGCCTAAGCTGCACCCCCAAACATGCCAGAACGAGTTTGCCGAACTGCTAACACACTCCCTAGCTTGGGTTTGGACTGTGCTGAGTAGCAATCCAGACATTACTCTGTACATCCTCCGGCGCTCTCCAGCCGGCTTCCCACCCTCAGACACCCCCGCGCCGGGCACGCCGCCCTCGGGCACACAGCACAGCACGCTACAGATAAGCGCTGGGATGGACTGCAGCTCAGCCTCGCTGCTGCAAACCCAACAAAACACTTGCATACACAGGGAGCAGTAGTGATGGATTTGGGTAGTAGGCTCCCCTTGGCACCCGGAGGAGACCCAGCACCACAGGCGGTGCATCATAGATGGCCTGTGTCTCTTCTCCCCAGCACCAGGGAAGGATCCCCAGCCCTGTGGTTTCACACAGATGTAGCACTGAGCCCACACATCCTGCAGGCTGGAGGAAGCAGGGAACATCAAGGATACCCGAAAGTGGGGTATGCCGTGTCTCCGGGGCTCCTTTGTGGAGCTTAGACAGCTTCTGCTCCCTGGCAGTTGTCACCCCCCAGGGACCCCAGTACATCACTGCCTCTGCATGGTGCTGGTTGGGCGCTGGTGGTTTTTGGCAGCGGATACTGGGTGCCCCTGGCCTTGCCTTGCTCCCCTTCGCATGTGGGACGCTGAGGGGAAGTATCCCCCTCATCCTCCCATCCTTGCAGTGCTCCGCTGGCAGCGCATTCCCCGGGGACCGCTTCTCTTTGAACGCAGTCGTACAGGGAGCGCAGCCGGCCGTCCCCAAAGGGTTAACAAGCAATTTCCTTTGCTGACAGCTCGGAGACCGTTCACTATCGACTGCGGGAGAATAAGAGGGGAGAAGCAGCGAGATAAAAAGGCAGCAGAGCTGGCACCGCCTGCTTAATCCCAGCGTTTAATCTGCTGGGGCAGCGCAGGCAGCCTTATCTCGCCGTCCTTCTGCTGCTCCATCTCATTACTGCTCCCACGGCTGCCGGGAGATGGGGGAGCTGAGCCGAGGAGCGGGGCCCGGGGCAGGGATGCCGCCTGCCGCCCCGCTCAGCAGCCCCCGCTCCTGGCATCACCGCATCCCTCGCTGCCCGGCCAGAGCGGGGGATACACGCAGGATTGGGCGCACACCCTGCACCCACAGAGCGTGCTGGCTCATTCCTGGTGCTGTCACACAGCCTCGGGGACACACTGCCAGTGTCACACTCAGTCACACGTGTCCCAGTCACTGAGCTCCGGTGGTCCAGCCTGCGCGACGTCCAAGCCCTCATGGGCTGATGAAGGATGCAGGGCTCCATGGGATGGTGCGTGTAGGACACAATAGGGCCAGGACTGCAGGCAGGGAAATGCCACCTCGTCCTGCATGTCCCTCTCCCTTCATCTTCACCTATCCAGGTGAAACCTACCTGATGGATGCCATACCAACCTCGCTCTGTCTGCTGCTCCCACCAGACACGCCATGACCATTGTCCCTGAGACACACTGGCCTGGATCTGGCAGACCCTGCAGCCTCAGGGAAGGGTTAGGCAAGAGGGGAGGGGGGTTGCCCCCCAGGAGCCGGCACAGTCCCTCCAGCTGTGGCATTTATCTGTAGATCCACAGCACTGACACCGTGCAGATGAAGCCTTGCATTTGCTGGGTTGTCACGGGGGTTATCCTCTGGCCTACGGATGGGTTTACACTGATAAGATTTATTGTCACCCTGGCTGAGGTGCTGCCAGCACCTCACTGCCTGCTCCTCTTGCAAGGCTGTGCTGCCTGCCCTCATGCCTGAAAGGCATGAGCAGCACTTCAATGAGTGCTTGCCAGCAGAGTGGGTCCCCAGACAAAAGGACAGCATGACCCTCTGCTTCCCTGATGCCAGGGCTGATGCATCCCCTCCCCACCTGTTGCAGGGTGCCTCACACACCCTCTCACCATTTCAGCAGGATGCGGGGGGTATTGGTCTCTGAACCGGACCATGCTGAGCAGAGCTCACCTCTGGGCTGCCACAGATTTGCTGACTGTGCTGGCAGTGCAGCTGCTGTCACAGCAGCTTCGTGGCTCTTCTGTGTGGTGGGGGGTGACTGGGACTCATGGGACTGCTGGGTAGCTGTGTGTGAAGCCAACGCAGGCAGGGTGGCCTGAGCAAGGAGTGGGGGTCAGACCCCATTCCCCAACTGCTGGCAGGGTGGCTAAGGGAGCCAGAGCCTTGTGCACCCCCTGCCCCAGGGTGACATGGGATGAGCAGAAATACCCTCAAAAGGGGAACTTGGCTCCAAGGCATTCTCTTATGCCCTGATCCCTTACCCACTCCCTGCTGCCTGTGCCCCCACCACACTTCCCACCACTGATTTCCCTGGGGCCAGCAGGGATTGTCCTGAGCCACCTGGAGCAGCCAGGCAGGGATTGAGCCAGGCTAAATCCCTGAGTAGCAGGAGGGGTAGCCTCCTACCAACATTCCCCCCATCCCCAAAATCACCACATAAGCCCTGCACAGCTCTCCTACCACTCTGCTCCATCCAGAGCATCCACCTCTTCTTCTTCTCCTCCCCTCCAGTTGCTGACCTCCGACATTGCTGGGGGCTCTGCACTCTCCGACAACACGAATTTGACTCCAGCGTGTCAGAACTGAAGGAAACAACATGCAAACAAACAGTCTGAGCCCTGCCTGCACCCACCTCCCCAGGGCCAGCTCAGGGAGCCTGGGGGCCAGGGGGCCAGTTAGGATGGTGATGTAACCCGACAGCACATCGGGAGCCCTAGTGAAGTGGGGTGATCACAGCCCAGTGGGAAAGGGCTTGTTAATAGCTGAGCCCTTTTAGCAGAGATTAGGGAGCTGCGCGGCTTTGATCTTTGATTGCCAATTTGCATCTTGAAGGCGCTGGGACCTCATCCAGCCTCAGCGCAACCCTTTGTGGTTATCTCGTGGCTAATGGATTTGTTCTTAATGCTGGAGCGTGCAGGCTAAAGGCTGATTAAACCCTCTCCGCGGCGCTAAATCAATGGAACAAACATGATAGGGGCTGGCTTTCCCCAGCCTGCGAGCTCCCGGGCAGAGGGGCTGATCAAGAGAGTCCCAGACTCCCGGCACTGACAAGGGCCCCCTCCCTGGGGCTGCCAGGCAGGGAAAGAGGCACAGGCATTGGTGGGCAGGGCCAACCCTGCAGTCCGTATCCTTCTACCCATATATTCCCTTCCTCTGCTCGCTATGCAGGAGGTGATGGACTAGGGGGTTTAGGACTCTCAAGGTGTCTGGCCCTCCTGGATTCTTAGGCCACACTGCCCTTGTGCTGGTCCTTGGCAGCTGCAGGAGTTCCTCAGTTGTCACCTCCAGCTCCTCCCAGCTCCCAGGGTTTTCTGTGGGAGCAGGGACATGTCCTGAAAGGGATGAGATGAGGCAACCTGCCCCTGCAGCTGGAGGACTGCTTTCCCCTCCCAACACTCCTTTGCCTCCCACACACAGGGGAACGGCTCTGGGACCTCCCATCTCCTCTGTCCAGACCACCTCCCCCCGTCCCTGCTTGAAGCCAGCACGGCGTTCCCAGGGCCGCGTGTTGCCCACCGCGCTCCATACATCACATGCTGTGAGCAGGTGTATCTGTACACACTTTCCATAATGCCTGTGGTCTCTGCCACATGCCCAGCTTCAGGAAAATGCAAATCCCACTGTGTCTGCAAGCAGCATGAGCAGAGGGGACAAACTGCACCCTGCCCATGCAGGAACAGCTGGTCCTCCATCCTACCTGCTGCCTGGGATTTGGCCCTGGGGGTCGGAGCTGAGTACCTGAGACAGGAAGGACTAAAGTTATGGGGAGTAGCATCTGTGGGGATTAGGAGCCATGGGGAAGAGGGTTGTGTGGCTGCAAGCTGGGAGGAGACTGGCTGAGAGCATTTTGCAACCTTTGCTTTTTGCAGGGCTCATAACATTGCCCTGCTGCCAGACCAAAGCTACCTACAGGTTGACAGGAGCCCTGAGCAGGGACCCTGCTCCAGGGCCCAAGCTGCCTCTGCCAGAGGATGAGATATGAACTGCAATACAGTGAGGCTCAGAGCAGTGCCTTGCTGGGAACCACTCCATGGGCAGAAGGTGCTGGGAGCAGCCCCGTGGGCCCCAGGCTGTGCCCAGGTCAGACTCAACCCTGGTGAGCAGCTGCTTCAGAGGTAGCTGGGCTGCTGCACAGCGTGGAGCCGAGGGGATCACACACCGAGATTCCCATTGACAAACCTCACTATTGAAACATCTCCCCTTTGCCAATATTTGCCAAGCACAGGAGATAAAGTGGTTACGAGCCATCATTGCTGGCATTTCTATCCACCAAGCTGGCGGCAGAGGGGCAGCTGGGCAGGCAGGCAGACCCTGGGGGTGGTGGGGCCCTGACAGCTCAGCCCCTTGGGCACCCCCCGCACCCAGCCCCTGAGTGAGCAGCCCCTGTGCCCTGCCTGTAGCAGAGTGAGGAGAGCCAGGACCCCTCCACGCTGCTGCACAGCACCTCTGCCTGCGTGGAATGGATACTGCCACCATGGTCACCACTGCCTTTGTTGCTCTGCCCTGGGCGTCAGCCCAGCCCCTCTCCTGCACCCCCACCTCTGCACCATGGCAGTCATTTCTACCTGGTCAGCATCACCCCTGAAATCCTCAATGCAGCACCAACCTTGCTGCTCCAGCACTGCCCCATCCTCTCCATGTCATCCCAGTGACCCCACTATCTCTGCCCTGCCCTGCCTGCACCACACAGTCCTCTCTCCCTATTGTTCCGGGCTGCCTGTGCAGTCTCTGCAGCAGTCCCTGAGCTGGTAAGGCAGGACACGATGTAAGATACAGCTTCTGGAGGAGAAACCCAGAGCATTATCAGCACAGGGAATTAATTAAGGTCATGTCAGGCGATAAGGAAACAGGATGTCAGAGCAGCAGCAGTACAGGGGGGTCAGAGCCTGAAAAACTCCCTCTGAAAAGCAGCTCCACCGAGATGTGGAGTCAACCAGGTGCTTGGGGACAGAGAAGCTGTCATGGCTGCACACGCAGGGCTCCAAGGATGGCACCACACATGCTGTACTGTGCAGGATAGGATGGGATAGAATGGGATAGCAATGAAGGTAGGATATAACAGGATGAGATGGCAATGGTATGGGAATAGGAATGGCTTGGGGTGGAATGGGGTGGAATAGGGTGGAATGGGATGGGGATGGGATAGGGATGAGATGGCATGGAATGAGATGGGAAGGGGCTACATAGGAGGTCTGGCTGTGATACACTGTGATACCTTGCTCCTGGGTAGGGAGAGTCAGCTGAATGGTCCTGCTTGTCCACTCCTGTCCTCGTGCAGAAGCAAAGCACATCAGTGTGACCAACATGATGCCAACAGGACAGGAATTGCTGTGAACCTCTGCCCATAATTAGCACATGTAATTGCAGACACTCTCTGATTAGCAAGACCTCAGAACCAGGCGTGCCAGGCTGCTTGACAGCTCTCACACTGCTCCTGTCCCAGACTGTTCACCTCTCTTCTCAGAGATGGCTTCAGCCCCGGGCCAGGCAGTGCCATGGGGCTGGGAGAGCCAGGCTGACCTGGCGTGGCACACCACGGTGTACAGTGGGGTTGTGGGAGCAGACTGTGGACAAGGGGACAGGCATAGGGCACACACTGCCAGTGCAAACCCATCTTTCCTGTGCAAGCAGACACAGCACCCAGTGCCCTGCCTTGCTGGGCAAGAGCTGAGCTGACAGGACATAATTAATACTTGCATCAATCTCAGCTGGATTTGCATAGTGCCCTCAGTCCGTCCTGCTCGGGAAGGCGGGCTGCTCCATGCCTTTCCCAGGGGCAGCAGCATCAGATGCTGGGCTGACCCTGCTTACTCTGCAGGGGTCACAGTCCCAGTATGCCCCCACATGCACCCCAGCCTTTCTCATCCCACTGCAGTGGGACCACCCATAGGCCCAAGCCCTGCCCTGCTTCAGCCACTGGACCGTTGAAGACAGATGGAGATGCTTCTCTCTGCTGCGGTCCCTCCCTCCCTCCTTGGGTGGTAAAGAAATTGCAGAGATGGCAGCTTGGGAGTGAAGGGCACAGCAGGGTTTGGAGGGCAAAAGGATGTGGCTGAGCTGCAAACACCCGCTGGCAGCTGAGAGTCACAGCGGTGCCCACCTCTTCATGCCCAGATGCCCATGGGCACCATCCACAGCCACTGCCTCTCTGCTGGGACACTCAGCTCCCTCCTGTCCCTCTCCTGCTCCCATGGCCCAGGTGAAGTCCCTCATCTAATCTCTGCAGGGGTTCCCCAGGCTGAGCCCTGGCCTGGGAGGAAGAAGAACCAGGGCAGAAAAGAGCCTGTGGTGGTGGCAGGAACAACAGGGCACAGGCAGGAACACCTGGGTGCCACCACAGCCCTCTCTTTTCTGTCTTGTGGGCGCAGGTGGAGGTGGTGGAGGGATGGGGCGGGGATGTGCGGGTGCCACTGACCCCGGGGATAACTGAGTGGTGAGATATCCCTGTGCAGCCGAGCGCAGCGCCTCGCCACGGCCACTCACACTGCTGACAGCTGCTCTCAGCCCCGTGACACTGAAGGGACCGCCACGCTCCAGGCACAGCCGGAGTACGGCCGGATACAGGGGAGGACATCGGCACATCTCCTGCCCCTGGGGCTGCCCACCAGCCCTCTGCAGCCGCTGTCACTGATGTGCCCGACTACAGCATCCACAGAATCTGCAGCATTTGTGCACCTGCATCGCCCATGGTACCTGCAGCGCTGGCTGCTCAGCCCACCCCGGGCGTGGGGGACAGGGCCACTGACTGTGCCTGTGACTGGGGAGGGGGAGCTGCTGCCTGATTGCAGCTGCCCAGGCCAGCGTGTCCAGCTCAATCAGAGCCGCACGACCCTCCTGCACGCCAGGCACCGGGAATTAAACTGCTAATGAGCTGCTGGCTGGAGGGCTGGCTGTTAGTGATTAATCAGGGACTCTGCTCAGACAAGGTTGTGCCTCCTTTCCCTTCCTGCCCTGCACATCCCAGGGCTGGTGACTGGCAGTGATCAGTGGGTGCCCCAGCTCCTACTCCCTGTCTGCCCAGCCACAGTGGGCAAGGGTCAGCCTGGCTCAGCTCTCCAACACAGAGAGGATTCCCCAACACCCATGCCACTGGGACACAGCGCCCACAGGTCCTTCAAGCCTCTGTCTTTCCTGCCTCTACTGCTCCTCTTGTACTCACCTTCCCCACACTGCAATCAGGAGGAAACCTTTTGTTCTGCTGGAAGAAAACCTGTTGAGCACAGCCAAGCTCAGCCAGTGCTCAAGTGCTGCTCAGGCCTGTGTTTGAGAGTCCAGTGAGGGGCCCAATGACTTGGAGGGTCTCTGCTGAGGGTGGTAGGAGAGTAGCAGGTGTGCAGCCAGTGAGGTCTCCTGGGGAGAAGGTAAGCACATGCAGGAGCCTTGAGTGTCAGCAGGTCGGGATGAAGGTCCAGCCCCCACCCTCAAGCCTCGCAGCACAATGCCATGTGCCACCCTCACCTCCCACTGGCTGCTGGCACAGTGGTGGGGTGGTGGATATGGGATTGGCAGAGCCCTGCCTGTGATGGCTGGTGGCACAGCCCACTAGGACACGGGGGAAGGTTTGGCCGCATGAGCAGGGGACAGCCACCCACAGAAGCATGCGGGGAACTGCAGGGAAGCTGCTCAACCATAAGCCTAACTACTCCCTGCTCGGAAGCAATGGCTGGCAAGGGTTTCCCCCTCTTTGTGGTTCTGGCAGAGTCAGGACATGGCAGAGGTGTTGGCACCCTCCTGCCCTTGCACCCTCACTGTGCAGCCTATGCAGGGAGCATGCCCTGGGGACCAAGTTTGCTTCTTCCTCTCTGGCTGCATGTTGGGCCAGTGCCTGGGAGAAAAGGCCAGTGACCATCAAGGAGAGGTTAGAGATGCATGTTTTCCCCTATTGCACAATTAATCATGGGAAGTTTTTCCTCCTTTCGTGCATGAAACTGAATTTGGCAGGGCGCTCTGACCACGGGGACTGGCTGCTTGCTCTCCAGTAAAAACCCGGCCACATCTGGCTAAGAAATAACCTCAGAGCATCCCTGTGTGTGCAGGCAGGGAGAGGCAATGCTGGGCCAGGCAGGAAAATCTAGCTGGGCTTGGTCCATAGCCACTCATGTGTTGAGCACCTTCGCCTCCTGGTGTTTGCCCCTCTTCCCAGCCCCCAGCACACACATGGCCACGCTGAGCTGCCAGTGCCTTCATCCCTGTCTGCAGGCCCTGTTATTCCAGCGGCGATACATAAATGCCTAGCAGGGGCATCCACCCCATGGCAGCATCTCCTGTCTGGGCTCTCATCCAACCCTGTCTGCCTCCCTCTGCCCGCTCCATCCCCCAGCCTGGCTGGAGCCTCAGCCCATCCTTTCCCAGAGCAAGCTCAAGCCTCCCCAGCAGCGTTCCAGTTATTTGTTATTGGAAAAAGGGGGAAATACGTTTTTCGACAATTATTGTTTTTTCCACCTGACTGGCTGCAAACTTGTTAATTTTTTTCTTTAATGTGTGAACAGTGTCGACGGCAGCTGCATGTCAAATGACTCGATGCCCTATCTGCGGGTCCCTGGCTGGCTTTCAGCACTCGCACCACAAACATTGCCTTCTATAAATAAAGGCCTATATCTCATCAATGGCAGAACAGCAGAGCTTTATATAGTCGTCTTACATAAAACCGTCTCTCTTTATGGGCTTCAAACCATTTGCGTCACTTAGTGCAGCTCCGTAAACCTCCTTCTCCAGCCTCTCCCTCGTGGAGGGAGATCCGGCACGGCTGCCCCAGTGAGGATCTGAGGTCCCAACTCCACATGGGGCTGTCCCCAACACCCCTGCAGGGCCAGGTGGCAGCTGTATCCTTGTCCCCCCACCCTACCAGCTTGGCACGTGCCTCCTTCCATCCTGCCCAGCCTTGGCACCAAGTGCTGGCATGGCAGCCGGCACTGCCAGGCACCCCAGCACTTGGCCATGGCTGGCCAAGGGCCAGCATCACTCACCCTGCCCTTGTCATCCTGTCTCTGCCACTGGTCCTGGGGAAGCACTGACATGGATGCTGGGAAGTGCTGCTCTGTCCTCCATCACTTGAAAATCAGGGACCTGAGGGCACTGGGTGATTGGGGACACAGTGCCAGGTTCGGGGGACAGGCCAGCTCACAGCAGCTCTGTCTCTGACGTGCAGGGAACATGAGCCCAGTCAGCGGCTTTCCAATCCAGGCCCAGTGAGTGCCTGGTGTGGGGGATTCCAGGGGCTGCTCCCAGACACAGGACACAGGTCCCAGCCCCAGCCCACACACAGGCTCCACAGCCAAGAGTCCCCAGGGCTCTTGGCTCCATATGGCAGAGCCTTCCCTCCGGCTTGCCACAGGCTCCCGCCTGCATCCTGCATGCAGTGATGGGTCACAGAGGGGCCAGGGATTCCTGCCGGGGCTGCAGCAATGCCTGCCTGCAGGGAGGCAGCCCACACCACGCTGGAACTGCAGGAGCTGGCGGGGGAGGTAGAGCTGCAGAGACCATGGTGACAAGCCCTCATTTACCTCTGTGCCATCCCAGCTGACTACCCCAATTGGCTGGAGCCAGAGGGACACAGGGATCCTACAGCATCGTGGCACTAGAATCTGAGGTGCACTCTGCCCCGTGGCTGCCCTCAGTGCTGTTCATGGGACCCCACCACGGCTGACACTGGCACAAAGTACAGGATCACAGCAATACCCTTCCAGCCACGAGGCCACACAACATCAAACTATACCACTGGCACAGGACACCTGCACCCCAGGCAGCCCTGCCCCATGCTCAGATGGCCATGCTGCACCCCACAAACCCCTCTGCCCCCAGTCAGCCACCCTGCACCCTGTCAGCCCCACAGCCCTGTGTCCCCATCACCCCATGAACTCACAGCCCTGCGGCCTCAGGAACCAGCAAACACGGGCTTCTGGGGCCAAGTCCCCATGAATGTCTCGTGCCCATCCCTCCCGCAGACACCAGAGGTGCCCAGCCCACTCTGCAGCCAGCAGTGCCGGAGGGACACTGCTCCACAGTCACTCAGTAGATGCCCTGGTCTCAGAGGATACCAGTGCCCCCATCTGCTCAGCCTAGCATGTGGGACCAGCCTCATGGCACGTCCCACACCCCCAGGGAGCCATACTAGGCGCGGGCGTCCTGGCCGCTGGCTCCCCCCGTATCGGAGACAGGCTTATTAAGTGTGCGATATTAAATTACCCAGATAAGAGCATAAGAGCTTTTAAAGTCAATTCATTAAATATAATTATGAAGAGAGCTTTTTTATGCTCACGGTGATCCGATCTCAATCAGGGAGACGGTGGGAAAGCCGCTGGCTCCTCCAGCATCTCTGCTCCCCCGCCGTGTCGCCTCCGCACCCCCCTGTGCCCCCGCCTCATCCCCCTCCTGCAGGGAGCTGGCACCCACTGCCATGGCCCTTCATGCACACCCCGCTGCCTTGGCACCCGCTCCCCAGTGTCACTGCTGGTGCTGGTGCCACCCCACTTGGGTGGAGGTGGCATTGGGGTCTGCTCAGCAAAAGGGTGGAAGAGGGGAGGCGATGAGGGAAAGATAGTTGAGTCAGTGGGGTTGGGGAGGAGGGCAGCAGGGTGTGGAGATGCTCGAGGGCAAGAGCCATGGGGCTGGGAGCTGAGCATAGGCTCTTCTTCCCAGCCATGCATCCCCTTCTCCGCATGATCTGACCCCCTCCCTGTCCCCTGCAGAGCAGCCTCCTCAGGGATCTAATGATGCATCCCTACTCCCCAGGCAGGAGGGGTGCACGCTTCCCTTCCCTCCCACATTCATTAATGGCACTTTATGATCAATTAATACCTGCCAGCTTGACAGAGGATGCCCCAACCTACTGCTGGACTCATCACGTGCAGCTCAGGAGGTCCCATACCAGCCCTTGGCATCAGGGCACCCCTCTTGCTCCATGCACCCCCAGCCACAGCCCAGGGTACAGCTGCAATGGGGCTGAGCCCAGCTTTCATGGGGGAATCCATGAGGGAATGGCAGTCACAAAGACATCTCACAGTCCCTATGCCAATAACATCTTCCCAACCATCTGGAAGACAGTCAGATTGCCAAGACGTCCGCAATCCCCTTGTCCCTGTGTCCCACTGTGATGAGGGGCTTTGCAGTGACACCCTTAGGCGCAGCCAGCTTGTCACTGTCCTACCACAGTATCCAAAGTACCCATTATCCCTACATCCACACACATGCTGCTGCAGCCTGGGCACTGTGGGGTGAGGAGTAGCAGTCTGGCTGGCAGGGAGCAAGGTGGGCTCTGGGCTGGGGTCCCTGCACAAGGCTTCAGCAGAGACTGGTGGGAGCAGCTACCCGCTGCTGGGAGCTGCTGGACTGACATTTATTTTTAGACGTGAATTGTATAAATTAGCATTTCTCAGCGGATTAAGCAGCAGGAATTGTGTAAAATTAAATGGCAACGAATTGCATTAAAGTCCCCCGTTTTCTGGCACAAACAGCGCCTCGAGCCGTGCCCGGGCGGCTCATGTGTAACAGCACTGGAGCTGCTGCCGCCGCTGCTCGGGACAGGAGCATAGCCAACCTGCAACGTGTCTGCACCACCCAGGACACAGGCCTGGAAATGCACAAGCATGGTGGCCAGGTTGTGAGGATGGGGGGCTCTGGATGGGCTATGGGGTCCTGGGTAGGTGGCTCAGGCACTGGGTTGGAACTGCAGGAGGTGGATGCAGTGAGTAAAGTGTATTGACCCAAACGGGCACAGGTGACTCAGCCAAGCAGCTCACAGGCACGGGATCAGTGAGGGATACTCCAGGTTCTACTAGGCACTGACAGCACCAGTTCCAGCCCAGCCAGTCCCTGCCATGCATGGCAGGACACTCCCCACAGCCACAGCTATGCCACCCACCCATGGGGATGATGCTGTGCTTGGATCAGGACGGCACTGCCTGGACCTAGAGCCACCCTGTGCCCCAGCCAGGGCAAGTCCTGCAGTACCTGGAGCCCTGGGGGGCCAGAGCATCTGAGGAGTCCCCAGCAAGCCCCCCATGTGCTGGAGCTGTCTCAGCCCTGTACAGGAGGAGGGTGGAAATGGGGTGGTTGAATGTTGGGGGTTGAGCAGGCACCAGGCAGAGCAGGGCAGGTGAAGAACAAGCAGTTCAGCTCCTTTACCGAGCGTAAAAATAGACTGAAAATGTGACATTTATTAAGTATGTTTCTAGTGGAAAGGTCAGAGAGGGACCCTGTGTCAGGAACAGCAGGAGAACCTTGATGGGAGGAGGCAAAGACAACAGCCTACTACCCACTGCCCCCCCCCCCCCCAAACCAGGATCTTTTGGGTGTATATAGGGTGCAGCTGAGGATGTTCCCCATCTCAGCACAGGGGTTTTCCCCTCTGGGGTCTGCTTGGGGTGCTGGGGAGACCCCTCACAGTGCCCACATCCCAGGCAGGCAGGAGGCCTTGTCTGGAGAGCTGGGGCATGTGCCAGCTCTGAGAGGTACTGCCAGCTCTCAGCAACCTCCCTGCTCTCCCCCAGCCTCCAGCCCTGGCACAACTGGCTTCGGCAGCCACACATCACAAACAAAAGGCTTCTGACAGTGAATGAGGTTTTGAGAAAAGCACTGGGCTCCTGCCTGGCCACGAGTGGAGCCTCCCGCCACAGCCACTGCTGGCGAACAGGCAGGATGCTGCTGCCAGCTGAGGGGGGGCCCTCCATGCACCTTCTCACACAGCGCCCAAATTCCTGTCCCCCAGCTGTCTGTCCCCTCCCCTCCCCATAGCACCACCGGCAGGGCTCCCCCTTTCCACAGTACTCCCTGACATGGCCTGAATTGGCCTCGTGTTTTAAAGGGCTGTCGGGCATGAGGGGCGAGGGTGGGTGTGAGCCACTCGCTGCAGCTCAGTTCCAGCCCCACGGGGACGCTTCCCAATCTCCCACATAGTGGTGCATAAAGAGCGCCATTGATTTCCTACAGCCGCACCACACTCTTCGCACCCTCAGCACCGCAGCCGCACTCGCCCAGCCAGGAGGGCTCTGCGCCCGTCGCCCTCGCCGAGGCACCCATCGGGCAGCGTGCCGGCGGGCACAGAGGGGACTGGGGGGCTGTGGAGCATGGTGCAGCTCCAAGAGGTCAGAAGAGGCTTTGCCAGGGCTCCAGCACGGCCCTCCAGCAGCCGACGCAGAGGGCACATTTGTCAGCGGGGCTGCAGGGAGCCTCGCTGCGGCTCAGGGCTGTCCCTGCCGCTGGGGAGATTTACAGCCCAGCCGGTCTTTATTACATGGAAGATGCTTACGCTGGGGATTTTTTTTTTTTCCCCGATAGTTTCTTAATTTGCTATCCCATAAAGAATGTGGATTTGTGACGTTGAATAGGGGAAGATCATTTACCACTCACGGCTCTTACTTAAAGGATCCGCACGAGTTATTTATTGTACGAGCAGAGGCTGCAAGCGGCAGCATGAGGGGACACGCTCCAGCCTCGGCACTGCTCCTGCTCCTGGACAGGCAGACAGTTGGCAGCAGCCTCAGTGGCTTGGCCACTCTCGTCCTGTAAAACTTCCAGCCTCTGGATGAAGCTCACCTCATACCCAGAGGGAAGGAAAAACTCCAGCACTTCTGCAAGCACAGCTGCAGGGAAAACTCCTTCCCTTCTCCGGGATTGCTGGGGGGACAAACTCAGCTGCAGAGGCTGATTGCTGTGGGCTTGGTGCCCTGCGACCCCAGGCCATTTGCCCCACTGGGATGTGCTGCAGTTTGAGAGCTCTCCACTGCTGCTGGGACACACTGTGACTCGTGCACCCACCCACAGCAGCAGTGGTACAAGAGCTTTCTGAACATGCAGGCTCACATGGGCATCCAGAAACAGGACCAACAAAGCATGGACCTCCCCACCAGCATGACAGCTGGGTGCAGAGTAGCCTGGGTGCCCCTGTACTGGGGCCACAGCTGGGAGGCACGGGAGTGCCCAAGCCCACACATCACAGCTGGGACTCACCCTGCTTGCCAAGCAGCCCGCGCTGTGTTTCAGTCATTCCCAGGAGGCACAAAGGACCGATTTGGCTCGGGGAATGGAAGTAGGAGGCTCCAGCTGCAAATAGTGTGATGCCTCGACAGGTCCCACTGCTGCCTGGTAAGGCTCTGGGACATGTTACATGGCGGAGAAAAGTCACATCTTCACCCATCCCTACCCACACCCATGCTCTGCAACCTCCCCTGCCCCGGGTTTACTGCTTTGCTCTGAGCAAGTGAGAGGTGACAGGGATGCCTCTTTCTGCTGACAGCCCCGATGCCTCAAAGGCCATGCTGGAGAGCTGAGTTGTGGACAGGGAATGGAGGCTTTAAGAGCCCTATACCCTCCTATTTTGGGCCACGAACCCATGGGTCATTCTCTCACCTGAAACCTGCTCCTGTGCAGGGTGCTGGCACACCAGAGCCTGGCTGCCTGGGTATCCTTAGGGCATACCCGTAAGCAGGTGAAGTAGACAGGCCAGCTAGTCCTGCACAGCCTCCTGCCAAGAAACCGGGTCCCACTGACTGTCACCCTCTACTGCCACACAGCACAGTGCATGCCACACACTGTGTCCATGCTGTGCGAAGCTCGTACACAGCCCAATCCACCTGAGCTCTGCCCTGCCAGTCTCACAGAGTGGTTCAGCACATGGTAAAATCCATTGCCATGCTGTGCCACTGCCTGGCATGAGGCTGGTCTTGTTTGCCTCCTTGACACACTAAAGCTTTCAGGATCCTCCAGGAGTACCCAAGGGCTGGAGCCAGCATGGCCAAGACACCTATAGGACTGTCCAACACCAGAGCTTCCTGTTCCAAACCCTGCTGAACCACGCTTCTCCCTGGCAAATTCGAGCAGCTGCCATAGAGCAGGCACAGAGCCCAGCAAATCCTCAGGAGGAGTGGGGCTGCCCCCCCCCCCTCGCTCCTTCCCACTCCGCTGCAGTGCCCCATGACACCCCCCCGCACAGGGCAGCCCCCCCAAATGTCTCTTTCCTAGGGACAGCATCACTCTGCGCATTGAGCAGGCGTTGTACCGATGGGCACAAAGTGAAACGGAACATGCTGCATCAGCCATTTCCAGACCCACAGAGCATCCATTCTCCCCCAGTATCCCGCACAGCCCGTGGCACTGCATCCCACTCCCCGTCAAGAAGCAGAGTCCGGCTGGCAGCACTGCTTCTGGGAACGCAGAAGCCAACCGAGTAGTAGCCCCTGGCAGCCGTAGGAGAGAGGCGGCTCATTTCCAGAGTCATTACGGTCTGAAAAGGTCCCATCAGGTATTCCGCCCGTTCAGCACATTTATTTTCCCAAACCACACGGGGATTTGTGATTCCAGGCTCAGTATTAGCGAGAGCTGCACACTGGCGGCGGTCGGCCTGGGGTTCGCTGCCTGGCAGCCTGGGCGCTGCTCGGAGGAGGCCCTGCTGCCAGCCCTGGGCAGCGAGTGGGCAGCCCCGGGCAGCCCCCGCTCGCCCAGCTGTAGCCGTGCCTCCAGAGCAGAGCCGCTCGGCATGTGCGTGTGTGCACACGTGCGTGTGCAATGCTGGCAACCTCCACATCCACACACATCCCAGTGCTAACCCTCCAAATGCAGGAAGGTTCCCCTGTGTGCAAAGGGGTCTCTGCCTGGCCCCCCGCCGCCCCAGTCACTCTCACTGTGCAAAGCTCCCAGCGTCAGGGCACTTCAACCCAGGGGTAGCACAGGCTGGAGCAGAATTCTATGCCACAGCTTTCCCTCTGCCCGCTGCACACCACCCCTGGGGACAGCTCAGCTGTGCTGTCCCCCCACCGCAGCTCCTGACTGTGAGCCCCTCCGGCACAGACCTGTCGACAGCCCAGTCCTGCGGCACAGAGCTCTGCCGAGAGCTCCCACAGAGATCCTCTCCCTCTCTCCATGTGAAACTTGGAGGGAAACTCAAACAGAGAGAGACGCAAACTTCAGCAACCGGAGTGAGCCAGGGAGCCCTGCTCCGGTGAGACCAGAGGGGTAGGTGCCCCCCGTGCCAGCAGGGGCCCCCGGGGAAGCTGACCCAGGTGTGCACTCACCACAGTGAAATCACGGGATGAGCAGTTCTCGCCGCTGAAGTTGCAGCTCTTGAGCATGTCGTCAAGCTGGTGGCCAGTGCGGTTGACAATGTCAGCCATGTCGGGGTCAGGGTAGAGCAGGTCCGTGGCCTTGTGGCCGTCCCGGTCCTTGGGGGGCAGCCCAGTCATGTTGGCCAAGTGGAAGATATCAGCGTCGGTGAGTGCCGAGTGGCGGTAGCGGTTGATGTTGCAGATGGTGATGGCGGGGAAGACCATCTCACGGATGGCCTCCTCGTCCAGGGCCATGACATGGGGGTGCTCCAAGTAAAGCAGCGCTGACTTGGCTGCCTGGTAGAGGAAGAAGGCGAGCGATGCCAGAAAGGCAAACGCCCAGAGGGTCTGGCGCACGCCCAGCCGTCCTGACCGGCAGATGTGTCCCAAGCCGTGCAGTGTGCTGGTGCTGGCAAAGGTGGCCAGGTCCCGGGAATGGGGCCGGGCAGGCTCCTCGATCAAGCTCTCCTTGTCCCCTTCTTCTTTCTCCTTCTGCTTCTCATCCTCCTCGGCAAATTTGATTTTACACACGATCTCAATCGGCATCTGCCCCGCACAGCTGGTGTGCCCAGCCAGCGAGCTGCCCCCCAACACAGGCACTGGCCGAGAACCCGGCCAGGCGCTGGGAGGGGGTTCGGGTCCCCCCCAAGCCCCAGCACGGCACCGGTAGGGCCGAGCCGTCTCGGGAGGGAAGCGCAGCCCCTCTCAGCAGCTCCGAGCCGCCGCTTCCCTCTTGTCTCACTAGTCGATCGTCTCCTTGTGCCTTCGCTTATCAGCACAAATACAGCTGTCAAAAACCCCTCTCTCTCCTCTCCCTCGCTCTGTCTCTCTGCCTCTCTCTTTCGCTCCTCTCTGGTTAAGACCCCAGCAGATACAGGCAGCATTTAGGCATCATGTGCTAATAAAATCCAGGGAATACTTAATAATTCAAGACATGTCAACATTATTTCATCGTCAAATAAAGAGCGAGCGTCAGAGAAAAGAGGCAGTGTGAAGGGCCCGGCGCCTCCGGGGCAGGGAGCCACGCTGCGCCCGCTCCCCAGCCCCGGCCCCAAAGTGCTGCCGGAGCCACTTGTTTGAATGGCTCAGGAGCTGCCGGAGCCGAGCCGTGACGAGCGGAACCGAGCCGTGCCGCGTCGTGCGATGCCGAGCCGTTCGTGCCGCGCCGCGCCGTGCGATGCCGAGCCGTGCCGAGCCGTGCCGAGGCGGGCGGGGCACGAAGCCTGCCCCCCGCCGCCGCCGCCGCTGTCGCCGCGCTCGCCGCCTGGCCCCGCCGTGCTCCGCCGGCCCGTGCGCCCCGGGGCAGAGCGCGGCGCGGCTCGGCGGGGGCGGGCAGCCTGCGGGCAGCTCGCCCGGCGGCCCCCTCCTGCTCGCCCGCCTGCGGACTCCTCCTGCCTCGGCGGCTCCCTGGCCGTTAACCGCCTCCCTGCCGCGACCCACGGCGGCCAGCGCCGAGACACGACCGTCCCGCCACCGGCCCCGGCTGTCCCGGCGGCACCCGGCCGGCGAGCCGCCGCCGAAGCGCGGCTGAACACCGGGTGCCGGGGGTGCACCTCCCCGAGCCCCCCCACCGTGCTCCTCGGCGTCCCGGAGCCAAGAGGGCGGCAGCGTCGCCACCTGCCCCCCGTGTCCGCCGCCCCCTTCTCCACTGCGCTCGCTGTGCGCCCGGGATGAGCTCCCCCGGCTTAATTTCTGCTCCCTCCGCCCCCTCCGCTCTCCCGCTGCTCCTCATCGCCCCATGGCAGCCCATGAAGTGGGGGGGCACCACAAGCAGTGACCGGCTCTGATAGAAAGGCTGAGCCGGGGTAGCTCTCACCCTCTCTTTTGCCCTGCTCAGCCCTTGCTCCTCCTGGGGTTTGCTCCCTCCACCCCAATCTCTCGTCCCAGCCTCTGTGGCAGCACAGCCCTGCAGGCAGCGTGAGAAACAGTGTGACCTCCTGCCCCGACCTGCTCGCAGCAGTGGGGCTCTGCCTGTGCAGCGACGAGTTGGTGGGTTCATCTTTAGGCAACAATCACATGGCACCTGGGTCTGCCTGCTTCCCATGCACAACACCTCTGCCAGAAAGTCTTGATCTTTCCCAGCTTCCTGCCTCGGTTTCCCCAGATGGTGATGGAGGGTTTGCTCAGCTAAAAAGGCTGAACCAATCTCCTCCTCCACAAGTCAAGCAACCCTCTGTGACACTGCCCTGTGGCACAGTGTGTGGGGGGGAACACCAGCTCCCTGCCCCCAGAACAAGCCCAGAACTGGGTACCTCCTCCAGCAGACATGGCTCTGCTGAGAAGGTGCGTGCCTGGCAGGGAAGCCGAGGTCTCCGGAGGACAAGTGACGAGACAGCCGCCCATGAGCGCGACAAGAGGCCTCGCCTCTCCTCGGGGACTGCGCCGCAGGTCAGCGTGACCTTCACTGTGCTGCCAATGCCAACAGCAAAGCTTTCCCCAGTCGTCCGGTGAGCGCACACGCATCTTCAATCTTCCCATCGATCTGTGCATGGCACACATGTTCCTGCCTCTGTGCGGGTCAATACAGCATGATAGGCTGCCTCCGGCAGGGAGCACGCACAGCCCCATCCACCTGCTTCTCCCTGCCCAAGGGATGCATCAAGCTCGTGCCAGCCCTGTACCCCCAGCTTGGAGAGGCACAGTGGGAGTGGGCTGGGCAGGCAGCCCAAGAACTGCCACCACCATGGGTAGTCCAGCCACATAGCCATCAGCCCCCAGCAGCTTCCACAGGGATGCTTGGCCCTGCGGGAACGCTTGGCCCAGTAAGGACCATGGGCAGCAAGGACCTAATCCTGTGGTGAGGAGTTTCCACGGTGTCATGCAGTGGCCAGGAATGGGTCTTCGGTCTGCAGAGCTGGGTGTGTGGTCCCTGCCTGTGCCTCTCATTTCCTGTGGTCCTAAGGGGTGTGAGGGCACAGAGGATCTGCCAGGCAGGTCACACTGTAAGTTCAGACTTTGAGGTTCAGGGCAAACTGAGCTGTGTGAGTGTGGGACCAGCTGGAGCCCAATATCTGGGCTGTCCCTGTGTGCTGGACAGCCATGGTGTGGCAGCAGAACTATCTCTTGACTCCTTGCAGGGCACTGGCCCCCATACCATAGGGACCACAGGCCTCTGCTTTCTCTGGGTATTATTAACTGCCACCTGGACTGGGGACATCTCTTATCACCCTCCTCACAGCATGATCCTGTCCTGTGTGGCCAAAGAGATAAGTCCTCTCCTCTCTCCTCTACTGGCTCTCCTTCCCTATGGTGTCCTGCTCCTGCCTGGCCACCTAGCAAGGGCGGATGGGTTCTAGGGGCTCATTGCCTTGCAGGACATCCCAATGACAAAGTGCAGCCAGGCTGGGTGGGGATCAAGCTGTGCCCAAGTGAGTGGCACCTAAAGCACCAGCCCCATCTTCAGCTGCAGCTGCAGGCCTTCTGCAAGCCAGGGAGCAGGGAGCACTGTGGCTTTGCATCCAGAGAGCACCAGAAGAGGGGGCATACCAGGAGAGACACAGGGCTGCAGGGGCATGTAGGGGGGAAGCAGCATGGCTTGGGAAAAGGGGAAGTAGTGCTCAGGGACTGCTTTCTCCTCAGATCAGACAAGGCAGAGAACATAGCACCAGCTGGGAACGGCCGGTACTGCCCCTTTGCCAACATGTCTGCAGGTCCCCAGGGTTCTGTGCTGGAGCCTCCCACCTGTGGCTGAGTGCCTGCACCTGTGGGATATGAGGCCACAAGGAGGGACTCTGTGGCGTGCAGTGGGGCTTGTCTGCCCCTTCACCTGGCCACAAGTGGCTACAGAGTCTGTCTTTCCACTGATGCTCCCTCTTCCAGCCCTTGGGTTTAATGCTAACAGCCAGGAGAAGCCCAATAACCTGGGCTCCAGAGTGCTGGCTTCACAGCCACCGTGCAAGCAAACCAACAGGATAGGAGAGCCAGCCAAGGGCTCACCAGGAGATTGGGAAAGCGGAATCGCCCCTGCTCATCCCTGTGCCCCCCAGCCAGGGGAATGCTGATTGCCAGAGACTTGGCACAGGGCCCACGTGTTGTGCTCAGATGATGGGGGGAGGCTGCGGGTGCTGGGGAAGACAGGACTAGAATTCGAAATGATGTTGACAAATCGGAGAAATGGCCTGAAAACAATCAGATACAATTCAAAAGGACAAGCACCAAGAGCCGGGCTGGGGCGGGAAGCAAATCTGCCCAGCAAGCAGAGGGCGAGCGGCTGGAGGGCAGGGCTGCCAAGCAGGCAGGAGGGCAGGGCAGAGCATTGGCAGTGGGCGGCAACATCAGCTTGTCTGAGTTTAACAACAACCCCCAGGACAATCCCAGGTGGATAAAGAAGGCACGCAGAGGGTCAGAACCCTATGGCAGGACGTGTTCTGTAGGTGCCATTATCTGTGTGAGCAGAAGCTGCATTTCCAGATGCCCAGCAGCCAGGCAGCTGCCTGGAAAAGCAGCTGGGAGCTATAAGAAAACAGGAGAAACCTCATTCATTTGGGATATGGGATCTACTATTTTCATATGGGATGTCTGACTGCCCTGTGACTGCACTGAACTCAGTGAAAAGGACAATGTTGCTTAGGGCTGTGTAAGAAGGAGAATCATTCACAAGGTATCTGAAGTGCTTGCTGGCAGCAAGGCCTTAGTGGAACCCCCGTGTCTGGTCTGGGACACATATCAAGAAAAATTCAAACTAATTGTAAATAGTAGAGAGAATGGCAGTAACAAAGAGCAGCAATAGAGGCACTGGGGATTTAGGTGAGAGCAGAGGAGATTGAAAGGCTGCATCCATAGACAAAATAATAAAGCAGTGAAGGAGGGGGCTTTCTAGAGCATCAGGGCCCTGACACACCATAGTAGACAGCAGGAAGTAGGTGGAGTCTCCATGGGGAGAAGCTGGCCCCACAGTCTGGAGGGATGCTTGGTGGGCCTGACCCTGCCCTGTTGCCCTCCAGCACCCTCATGATGATTCATCTCCTCCAAAACACAGGCACTGTCCATTTCTATTCTTAGCCCAGTCTGGATGAGGGTTGGGTTGTGATTTCCCTTTCTTGACACCCAGCCAATGAATTGACTCTTTTCTATACCAACATCCAAACTCCCACTGCACTCCGGCACCGGCGCTGTGTTGCTGCAGTGAGCTCACCCTCCCAGCCACCCTGCGGGGCTGAAGCTCCTCAGGAGAGACACCCCGGGGGACTAAAAGGTGCTGTGGCCAGGGCAGCATGGGAGGGTGGGGGACACAGGCGACTGGGAAAATTACAGACCTGGGTGGATGGCAAGCAGCTGCCCAAATGGAGACCACCAGGAGGGAACTCCCACTCAGCTAGTCCAAGATGTCCAGGACACAGATCCAGCTTGCTGAGCGCTTCTGTGGTGCGCCCAAGCCCATGAGCTGGCTGCCACGTCTTCCTCACCAGCTCCTCACACTCCAGAGTTGGTGCTGGCCACAGCCCCATGCCCAGAGGGAACTGGATCTGGGGCAATCATTAATTTTGATCTAATTGAAGGAAACGTGGCTGCAGAGCCCAGCTGGCCGCAGCACTTAGCTCTGCCTCATGCAAGTTGTATCCTCTGAGACCCTTGCAAACAAGTCGGCTTAACAAGAACAGCCTCCTTCCATGGCCTCCCCGGCGTGCTGCTGGCGCCTGCCCGGCAGGTCAGGCTCTGCGGCAAGGACAGCAAGTGCCTTGGCTGTGGGGAGATGTGGGATGACAAGACGTCTACTCCAATTACAGGAGAGCAGGGCTGGCAATGGTGTGATGAGCATGCCAGGCATCTCAGACATCTCCACTGCCTGACATGGAGCTGGCTGTGGGGGGGGCCACAGGAGCAGTAATGCTGCCTGCACCCCACTTGCTGAGAGCTCCAGACCCAATGGGTCTTTCTTCACCCGTTGGGAATGGTGGGGCTGGGAATGGTGGGAGGGAGCTGTATGCACCAGGGTAGGAGCAAAGCCATCGCTATGAGCACTGTTACCAGCTGCATGGTGCTGGGATGGGGAAGACTGCTGCTCCAGTGCTGCAGACCAGCCTTGCTCACGGTCCTGGTCCTCAGTTTAGCCCACTGTGGCAGATGACAAGTCTGTCAGGGCCAGCAGATGCATGGGTGATGCAGCACCCCATTAATGCACTGACCCCATTTATGTAAACTACCCCCATTAAACACAATACCTTATTAAATGCTTTACCACAATTAAGTGCAATACCTTAATTAATGCAACACCCCAATTAAAGACAACACTCCCATTCAATTTATTCCTTCATTAAGCGCAAAGCCTCAATTACAAAGTCTCTTTTGTAAGCTGTGTGCATGAGCTCGCATGAGGTGTCCTGGACACCTTTTGCTGTTGCCAGAAAAACAGTGCTGAGTTTATGTGGCTTTTGGAGTCCTCTCTCCAAGGAATTTAAGGAATGGGTTTCAGTAGGGTGTGAGTGCAGGACTATCTGCTCCATGGCTGAGAGGACAATGCCTGCATCAGAGATGGGTTAGATCCCATGGACATTCAATGGGATAATGGATCCAATCCCTTCCTGGTTCGTGGGAAAAAAGGGTCTTTGCCAGGCCCAGGCTTATTCCCTGATATTTAATCCTGATGAGCAGCTGAAACATTGCTGGTTGCCCTCCTGACTTCCTCCCCTAAAAAATGCGCAGCCCTGCCTGCATTCCAGCCAATCCCTGCCACTGTGCCCAGGGGGAGGTAGCAGACAGTGGATGCTGTGGGCTGCCTGCCCGTGCACAGCAGCCCCTGCTTCTGGTCTGCATCTGAAACACCCCACATGCTCTGGACCTCCACTGCCCTAGCTCTGTGAGGCTGAAAGCCAGAGGAGCAGGAGAGACGAGCATCCCTGTCCATGTTCTGCTCTGACCCTGTCAGTACAAACCACGCACCAACTGAGCTAGACACTTGATCGCACAGCACAAACATCCTCACTGAGAGAAAACACATCTAAAAGCCTTATAAATCCATGGAGAGGAGGAAAACAGAGCCTCTTTCCCAGCAGAATGGCCAGCCATTTCAGCACAGAGGGTGCTCAGCATTCCCAGGAGGATGCTCAGCCCAGCACCTATCTCCTGACTCCAGGTTTGGCAGTGTTCGCTGGCCCGTGTCTGGCAGGAGGTCAGTCTGGGTTGATGCTGCCCTCCAATTGTGAGTGGGAGGAGTGAAGGAAATGACCTCACCACCCTCAGAGCATCCCCCACAGCTGGAAAGGCCATCGCAGACGTGACCAGAGAGTGACTGTGTGGCAGCAGGAACCCTGGCTCTGTGCACAGGCGATGGGGTGTGTACAGTCCCTCCTGCCCTTGGCACTGTTAGAAAGGGGAAGACACCCTGGGAGCCATTGGTGCAGTGTGTGGAGACACTCGTTTGGTTTTATGGCCTTTTATTGATGCAGCTGCTTGATCCTCCCTTCTCCTTGCCATCCTGAGGAGGGTAGCCGGGCAGGCTGGCACATGGCTGCACTGTGCTGAGCTCAGCAGCAGGGCACCCTCCTGGCATGCCACTGGACTTGCACCACTAGAAAAAGCACCAGCTGGGCAGGGAAACTGGGTTTGGTACCCTGATGGGACAGTCCCCAGTGCTATTCCTGCAGAGGCCCTCTGCCCATAGCTTGATATCTCCTGACTCCACCACTTGTCACCTGCCTGGTGGTTTATAAAATTTTAAATCTAATGGTGTAATAAACTCCAATAATGATATTGCAGCAGCACCAGGGCACCCTGGGATGAATACATTACAGGAGTTGTAGCAGTTAGGCAGGGAGGGCAGCACTGGGGCTGGGAGGTGCTCCAGCCAGTGCAGCGGGAAATCGTCAAGCTTCCCCAGTCCTGCTGTAAGCAGGGCACCCCTTGCTTTGCTCTCTCCCAAGCTACAGCTTAGAAAAGATGACTGGTGGGCTGGCAGCCCATCTTGGCCATAGTTCTCCTTGATCATAAGGCATGCCAGGAGACTTTCAGGGAAAAGGATTTGTGGGGAGCATGAGCCCCTAAGGCAGCTAGCATCAGTTTCTGATTTATGGGCAGGGGATGCTCAGATGGATAAACTGGGCTGAGCCTGAAGGACCACACTGCTTCCAGCTGTGGGTGGCCCTTGCAGCACTGGGCTCCTGGTTGAGTGAGCCCCAGCCACCATTTGCAACCCCCAAACGACAGCTGGGTGTCCCTGTCCTGCCTCAACAGCAACAGACCTGGCACCCACCCATCAGGGCTGGCATGCTGACATGCACTGCAGACACGGGTAGGGCTGATGATGATGACAGCTGGCACAGCTGGGAGGACATTTCATAGCCAAGGAGACGTGCCAAGAGTTGTGTGGCTCCTCCTGACCCTGGACTGCTCCTCCTGTCCCATCCGCAATGCTTTGCCAAGATGGGTCCTGCCTCCCACTTGGCTTTACTAAAAACAACAGAGCCATAAACTGCCAGCAGATCTGCCTCAGCACAGCAATAGGGCTGAGGTTTTAAATGCACCCAAGTCAGGAGGCTTGGAGTTATGGTTCCCCAGGCAGCTATAGCTCAGCCACATGGTGCCCATGATGGCCCTGTGCATTCACAGACGTGCGCCGCGGGCAAGGGGCAGAGTTAGTGTTACCATGGCAACCACTGCTCCCCATTTCCCAACATCTGTGTGATTAAAACCTCAACCCCAGTGCCATAGCCCCACTGATGGCATGTGCAGTGGGGACACCCTGCCTGTCCTCCTCGGGCTGCTGGGCGAAGGGGCTGGAAGCCAAGCCCGAGTCTGCCCCTGCCCCTCGATGGCTGGTGGAGTTGGGGTGGACAGACTGGGTCTGCAAGGTGAATGGAAATTTGGAGGTCACTGGAAGTGGGCCCTGGACTGAGCACACCAGGGGCACGGCACACAGTTGGCCACCGAGCACACTGCATCAAGATACATGGGCCACAAGCGTTGAGGACATGGTGGTTGCTGCCTGGCTGCAGAGCACATGGCTAACAGCAAACACAGCCCACAGAACCAGCGCCTTCAGCACCCTGTGTGCTCCAAATCCTGGGCACCAGGTGTGGAGCGCATTTCAAACACCAAATACCTCACCGGGCTTCATCCTAAACACTGCCAGTAGGGAAAGCAAACAACTGTCGAGCACCCTGGAAGCATCGACCCCAAGTATGATCTGGGCCACTGTTTACATGGCACCATCAGGCACCAAGAACCATCTCCCTGCAAACTGGCAGCTGATGCTGAGTCTGAGGGCACTGCCAGTGCCATGTGTGCCACAGGCACTGAAAACTGCACTGTGGATGTGGAATGCATGGTGGGCTGTGAGCGTAGAGTGCACTGGAGAGAGCCTCAGCAGGAGTGGCACGGGCTGGTGGTACTGCTAATACAAGAGCTGGCACTAGCAGTGACAGATCATGCAGCTTCTTCGAAACGGGCTGGCATCTGGCACCAGGCACAGGCTGGATAGTGTGAACACCATTAACTCTGTGCAGCAAGCTCTGCAAAATGGCAAAAGCATCAGGAAACTTGTCTTGACCACATCATGAGCTGCGCTTGCAAAGCACACTGCAAGTGAGTAGTGAGTCGGGCACTGGGGCTGGGTGCAGGGCAGATGCTTACAGCTGTGGGAGTGAGTGGGAGTGGGACTGTATGGGCAGTGGGAGCACACTGTGGGCATCACAGGCTGAACCCACTGCAAGCACTGCACATGCACTGGCACCGGGCACCAACCACAGTGCCAGCAGTCTGCTGTGAACACTCATCACACCGTGGGAATCAAAACACTGAGTACACCGCAGAGAGCCGGCTGGTGTGAGCACGGGCTACACTGCAAATGCCAAGTCGAACAGACGCTGGGCACACCTTGAATGCAGAGATTACTGAGTGCTTGGCAAACACAAAACCTCAGCTGACACCAAATGCTGAAGGTGCTGCAAACATCAGCAGTGGCAGGGCGCATATCCTGAGCACAGTGCGTGTGCCGAGCGCTGCTGACACTGAGTGCAAGCACTGTGTAAATAACAATGATGCCACAGGTATTAAGTGCTGAGCACTCTGCAATTATCAAGCAAACTGTGGGCATCAGGCGCTGCACACACCACGACTGTAAACACACTGCAGGCACCAATTTGACAAATACACTACTGATAACAAGCATGTGGCTGGTGCTGAGTGCACCAAAAAGAGCATGCAAGCATAGGTACAGAGTGCCACAGGCTATTGCATACACCAAATCTGGCGCAGGCAGTGGGGATGCTGCACACATCAGCTTGGGCATTGTGTGCATTGCAAATACCCAATATAGCACAGGCACTTTTTGCCAACCAAATCCTTCACTGGCTCCTTTTGTGCTGTGTTATAAAAAAGAAATGTGCCAAGGCACTACCCTCTAAATGCTCTGCAAACACCAAGTGGATGCAGACACCAGGCAGTCCCATACTGATCATTGAGAGATGGGCATGCTGCAGCCATCCCTCTTCCTGTGCCAGCCTCAAAGCCTGCTTCAAAGAGCAGCCCTCCCAGGTGCCATGGTGGCACCAAGTGCTGGCACACCTCATCTCACTAGCCCACTCCAGGCCGGCATCAGCAACCTGGCTTACAGCCAGTGCTGAGTGCTGCCAGGGGGATGAAGGCAGACCTGCCTGCAAGCTGCCAGCCCCGTGGTTCCCCCACACCAGGGTGCGTGGGGTCCTGCCTGTCTCTCAGGGAGCGACAGCCGTGCAGGAGGGCCAGTGGTGCGGCGTGTGCCGGTGTGCTCAGGGCCTGTTATTTCATTTTCACTTGTCCCATCCCATTAGCGCAGCTGTCTGCCACCAGAGAAGGGAAAATTGATGCTAAACGGGATATCAATTTATCATGGAGTGTGTCACCCGCCGCACGGCTCTGCCAGCCGAGTAGGAGAGACGCGCTGCACCAGCCAAGCAGCACCTGTAATTAACAGCTCGTCAGCTTCCCCCTCGCTGCAGCCTGGGCACCAGCTGGCGGGTGCTGTACAGGGGAATCCCAGCTGCGGTCCACCCCCCACGCCAGACCAGGACCCTGCCATCACTCCTCGGGGCCGTGTGTGCTCACCTCTCACGCCGCTGCCAGGGACAGAGGCAGTCAGCAGGTTGTATGTGGGTGAGCCAGGCGTGCCAGCCCGTGGGATGCTTGGAGAGAGATATTTGTCCCCTGCCCCAGCCCTGCCTCAGCCGTGTTCTCCCCGCCCTGATCCTTCGCTGGTGAGGTGTCCCAGCGAAGGCAGAGCTGTAACTCATGCGGTGACGGTGCCCAGTGAGTAACGAGCCGGGAGCCCAGCTCCGGGGCATGAATTACAGCTGCTGCCGGTGCTCAGTGAGACATCAGTCCCAGCGGGTGGCGGGGATAGAAGCGTAGCGTTCAGTGTGCCGGGAAGGGGCTGCAGGATGGTCCATCAATCCTAGGCAGGAGGGTACGATGCCAGAACAGGCATGGCTGGGGGGAGCACACTGGGGACACCCCTACCCACATCCTCATATTTGTCCCTGGTCCCCCTAGGTATCCTCAGCCCCAGGAGAATGGAGGCTGTTGTGCCCAATCCACACAGGCTGTTGTGCCCATCTGAGGGACCACAGCAGAAGGGATGTTCCAGATGGTGGCATATCCCAGCCCTGGGGATGCCAGTGGCCATTCTGTGGGAACACGAAGGAGAGAAGGGCCCTCTGGGACACCCCAGTACGGAGTCAGGAACGAGGTCCCAACCTGGTGCCAGAAAAATCTCCAAGTGTTTTTTCAGGAGCAAGATCTCCAATCCTAGTAATCCAGGCTTCTCAGCTGTGACTCCACCTTTCCTAAATGCCCCTGCCATACAGGGGTCTTGCAATCACACAGCCCCTTACCCCCTGTGCCCTGGCAGGAGCAGAACCAAACCCCCACCCAGCTGAAGCCAGGCAGTACCACGCCCTGTGCCCGGCGTGCCTGAGCAGCATGGCAGTGGCAATGACAGTGGCACGGCGGGAGGGAGTGGGCAAGCAGGGCAGCCAGCTGAGCCAGGGCTGTTTGCAGCTTTGATGTAAAACACCCAGAGATGAAATGCGTGGCCTGGGGCTGGGTCCCTTGCAGCCAGTCGCTGGCCAGCCTCTGGCTGCGAAGCTGTGCCAGCGCTGGGGCCGATAATTGGATGCATGTTTCTTCCAATGAGTTTGTATCATTTTTATGTAAATTTGACATTTTCCTGATGTTCTGTAATGTGCACAAAGCAAGTGCCGTTCCTGCCGTCGGCAAAGCCTATTTCCTTCCTGTCTGAAGTGCTGTGTTGATTTAAGGGCCTGCTAATACGCGCAGCCAGGCCCCCCCGTGCACACGCACGTGCTCACATGTGGCTCACCGTCTCTGATCTTTCTCCATCAGTCTCATGTGCAGCTCCCAGGCACCAAACCCCATGCCCAACCTAGGACTGGTGCCATCCTGCTCTGGGACAGCATGGAGCTGGACTCCCCAGGACTGCAAAGCACCTTCTTTATCCATCTCATGTACCACCAAATCCCCAGTAGGACCACTGGGTGTCACTTGACTGTTCGGCTCATCCTTATGGAGGTGAAGAGGTCCCTCCATGCCCAGCATGCAGCCCCTCAGGGCTCTTTCATCTCCTAGAAGAAGCTCTGGAAGGAGATAAGAGCCCAGGAGCCAGAGCGGGAGGAAAGGAGAGGGCAACCAAGGGGCACCTTTCTGGCAGCACGGGGAGGTGCTGCCAATTAACTGATTTCAGGGGACTGTGGAGAGGGACCTGTGAACACTGCTGCTTGGGAGCTGCCAGAGCTGCTGGGGTAGATCTGGCCATGTACCCCTCAGCACTCTCAGATGGGGCTCTGCACATCCTGGTAATGGACCACCTGCCCAAGGGCAGCAACCATGTCTGTGGGAGGCCCTTCCTGGGGGTGAGGGCACCCCCACTCCCACATCCCCTGGCTTCCCGTGCTGCACAATTTTCCCGGGCTCTGTCTGTGGCACAGGCGAACGGGTTTCAAAGGCAGTGCTGCTATTTAAAGCCCTTATTGTTCGCGTCCTTGACACCGACAGCTACATCCTGCTGTCGTTCGATGAGAGCGCATCCTGGCCCGGCCAGCCAGAGGAAGGCAGCTAATGAAGAGCAAGTGCAAAGACGCCTCTTCTTTGTCCTGTTCACAAAGCAGCTTCCCAAACATCCCCCCTCCGCCCTTCACCAGTCGGCTATTTATATCTCCCTTTACCCCCGGGGCACGCCGGGAGTTTCCTCCAGACAGTGATGCCCTGGGATCCCTTCAATGGGCAGTTCTCTGACCCCTCAGCCCTGAGAGATGACCAAAATATGTCCCATCCTTGCATGCTCCCCTTCCAGGGACAGCCACGAGGACAGCTGGGTCAGCCAGGGCCAGGGAGAGAGTGGGCTTCCCGTGGGGTCAGCTCCCTACCCAGCCCTGTCAGCCAGTGGCCCTGAGGGAGCTTCTCCATCTGGGCAGCAAAGCTGCCTCTCTCCTCTTCCTCCCCGTAGGTGAGTGCACATATGCCACTGTTGCTCCCCTGCCTGCCTCGGGTGCAGGGCTGGCAGCTGTGGGACACAACGGAGGCCTGAGTGCCCCGTCTGAACCCTCCATGCCCAGGGCAGCCTTCCTCCTGGGCTCCTGATCACAGTGGGCATCTGCTGCACCCCCATGCCAGGTGCTGCTCTCTCCAGCGAGAGGCTTTGACAGGAAATTAAAGATTAATGTTCCTTGCAGCACCTGTGCCAGCAGCGCCCACGGTGCCGAGGACGTGCCCAGCATGGCAACCTGGGCGGGGGGGCTGGGGCACGAGTGCCCAGGGCATGTGACCAGAGAGCAGAGGGACTGTGCAGGAGGCAGAGGGAGGAGTGAGGAAGGAAAAGATGTGTCTCCTGTGCACTGAGACACTGTCACTGCATCAGGCATCCAGAGCCAGGCAGGGAAATGCCACTCTGCAGGCAGGGCAGTGCCAGGGTTGTGGAGGGTCACAGGTCTCGAAATTCTGCAGAGAGCCCTCAGCCCCTTCCCCACCTCCTTCAAAGTGGGGAGCCACCAGCCCCTTGAGGGGACACCCCATGGTAGGCCAGAGGATCCAGCACTTGGCTAACTGGCCACCTGGCACAGCGAGCTGAGCCATGCAGCTGAGCAGGCAGCATGATGCCAGGAGCATTTCCTCCCTCCCACTGGGAGGGGATTAAGCTCAGCCGAGCTCTGGCTGGCAGCGGCCGTGCCCACACAGCTGCATTTGTGGCTCCAGCTGCCAACGTGGCTCCCAGTGCAGTCGGGTACTGCACCCTGCTCCATCCACTGCCTGTTCCCATGGCACTCCTACCCTGCTCCCAGGGCGCAGGTCTGTGCCAGAACCCTTTGAGCTCTGTACCAAATCCCGTAGGCACATGCTGAGGCCCACAAGGGTGGTGGGACCTGTTCCCCCACTACCCCTCCTGGACGCACACCCACTGTGACCATGGGTCTCTCCCCATGAACACCGAGCACCTTGGTGTGCAGGGCTATGGTTTTGTGAGATATGGCCCCTATAAATCCCGTCGTGTTCGTGCCATAATTCTCAATATATTTTCAAATACAGTTCAATTATTTTTCCCATATATCATGGAGAAATTGCATTGGCGAGTGGCGGCGCTAAGCAGGGAGCGCGTGGCGGGGCGGCGTTAATAGGATTGTGCATGGTATTATGCATGAGGTCGTTCAGGACACAGTGGGGAACCTCCCGTGCTCTGGAGAGACGAGAAAGAATAAATCAGGCTATTAGCCCAGCACCTTGCTCAGGTCTGCAGGGGATTAATCTCTGCAGCGTTTAGGGATCCCAGCTGGGCTGTCTCCCTGGGCTGCTCCCAGGAGTTCTGTCCCACTCCCTGTCCACATCTGCCCAAAGCACCAGGGAGCAGAGGCAGGGCTGAACATGCCAGAATCACCAAAGTGGGTGTGACATGTTACCAGGGAGCAGGTTTCCCATTACTGCATGCAGGACAGTCCCTAGGCCTGTGTAGAGGCTGATGTGACACTCTGGGAAAGCCCTGGGTGTCCCGGCACCTTCTCTGGAAAAGCCTCATCCTTGGCTTGAGCTTGCAGCCCTTGTTCCAGCCCTGTGTGAGGCCCCAGCAGCTTCATGCCCCATGTCATGCTGCAGTTGGGCAGCATGGGGTACCCTTGCTCTATCTCACCATGAGACAGTAGCTCAGCCATCAGTACCTGGGGAGCAGCCACAGCCTTCAGGACAGCCATGTATAATCAGCCAGGACAGTCATATTTCCTTCAGTTTCCCATGAATATTTATGCAATTTGTGCAGAGCTGCCAAAGCCGATCTGCTGAACCGGAGGGGATATGGCAGCCTGGCCCCTCACCTTCCCCCAGGTCCCATGGGAGCCCCCTGGGGCTGGTCCCTCTTGGCTGTGCCGTGGCACACACCTCCACGACACAGCTGCAAGCAGTGAGATGGGAAGTGAGGGTCCTGGGAACAGGGACCGTGGGGATGGATGTAAGGGATGGCAAAGTGTTTAAGGTAGGGCTGGACACTGCTGGACTGGGTTTTCAGTGGGAACATCTGCACCAGCCACAAACCTTGTGAACAGCACCGAAAGCAGGTCCTGGACACTGGGCTCACAGACTGCTTTCCTGCTGCCTGTCCACCTGGGAGAGCCAAGCAGCTCAGCACCACCTGGGCTGCTGCCAGCTGAGAGGGAGCCCAGCATGGAAGCAGCAGGAGAACTCGGTTGCATCTCTCCAGGGTGTCTCTATGGGGGGGCAACTGGAATTACTACAGAGGCCAGACATGTAGGGCTGCCTCCGTGCCAGGAGTAGGCAACATATTTGCTCCTCATGCACAGGGCTTGGCCTGCTCGGAACAATTAAGAGGTTCCTGGTGTTTGGCAGATGCCACCCTGGCTGGGTCCTGGGAGGCTGCCTGGCCCTGCAGTTGGTGCCCCATAGCAGACAGAGAGGTGAAGGACCTGCAGGACCAGGGCATAGGTTCTCCCTGGCAGCGACAGATCTGGCAGTGCCAGAGCAAGCAGCGAGTGCAGGTGAGGTTTACAGTAAAGGGAAAAACAAATTATTAATCATGAGAGCAGCCCCAGCCGGGCTGTCAGGGCCGCATGGGCTCATGAATATTCAGCATCGGGCTGAGCACTAAATCTCATTTAAATGTCAGGGACCATTAGGCAGACAGGGAGGGGGCTGGGATGGCAGCTCCCCACTCCGTGCCAAGCCCTGCACCAGGCAAATGGGCTGGGACTGGGGTACTGGCACCCCACTGGCACCACTCAGTAGGGGCCACACTAGTGCTCTGGGAATCCCTAGCCCAGCACCTGAGTGTCCTTTGGAAGTGCCCGAGACCCCTAACACCTCTGCCAACCCTGAATGTCTTCTGATTGCTGATGGGGGCTGGAAACTCACACTAAACACCCACAGATGGAGACACCACCAGCCACATGTCCTACCTGCTCCCCTGGCAGAGGAACAAACCCTACTGGTTCATCACCACAGTCAGGCTTAGCCTGAGAGGACACAGTCCCCTGGCCCCCAGCGTCCTGGCCAATTCTCCTTACTCCTCAAGGCACACACAGGAGCAGCTTCATGTCCTTCCCTGGGTACAGAGCTGGTGGATGGTAAAAGGGTGTCAGAAGGCTGTCCAGAGGGATATCTGGGAGGACTGAGTCCATGCCAGGGAGTAGTGGGAAGCACACTCAGGGGTCTGCACGCTTGGCATCCTCCTTTGGAGCCCAGTCCTTGGCAGTACCTGGGCACCAACCCTTTCCATGCCAAGCACCCCTCCTCTTGAGACACCTGCCTGCACCCAGCTGTCCATACTCAGGGTAGTTGGTGGCTCCCAGTGGTGTCTACAGCAGTGGCAATGACAGCAGGCAACAGCAGGCAGCAGCAAGGAGCAAGCATGCCTGGGCACTACCTCCTGGTGCTGGCACTCACACTCTCTTCAGCTCAGCAGGGGCCTGGCAATTACACGGATATGTTTAAGCTCTTAATCCTACTGAAGATTATTCCAAGGTCGGGGTATGAGGCAGGTCCCCATGCACTGCCAGGCTGCTATGCATTCCTGCTGCCATCTGCCGGGATAGGCCAGCTGAGGGGACATTGGCACCCTGGCACACAGTGGCTCTTCCCATGCCTGGGCCACCAGTATCCTTCCACCCATGACATGGCCACAACCTTGAGCCTGCTTGCATCTCCTGCCAGCTGGAGGTAGGTGTGGGCAACCCTCCTTTCGAGGTTTCCTGTTTCCAGCTGGTGTTGGTGCCAGCCCCTGGTACCTCCCCTGGCTCTCCCACCTCCCAGCTCCATCAGCTGCCTGATGTTGCCCCATGCTGCTCCGTGGGAAGTGTGACAGGTGGCCTGAAGAAGAGCAGATCTCTCCAGCAGGGCACAGGAGACATCTTGGACTTGTCATGGATGTTTCTGAGGATCCAGAGCTGCTGCATGCCCACCCAGGGGGATACTGAAGATCAGAGCTACAGAGGAGTGCCTTAGCCTGGGACTGAGGAACCCTGACAACCAAAGATGTGGCTCATGAGCTCTACAATTTTATAATTGCTGGCACAGGCAGGTGATGATCTAAGAGCAGAAAGTGGCTCAAAGATGATGCAAACCAGCCTGGGAGCAAGTCTGAAGACCACTGGAGAGCAGAACCTTTAACTGTAGCAGCTCATGCCCTGGGCTATGCTGGGGTGTTCTCCAAACACCTCCAGGTGATCAGGGGTCCTTTATGGGGCCATTGCCCTGGCCCAAGGTGAGTAGTCTGATGATAACTAAAAGTAGGGAAGATGCCCAAGAAAGGAAATAGGCGCTCAGGGTGGGCAGTGGCATCTGGAATTCCCCCTCCTGCTCTCTGCATTGCTCATTGGAAATCAGCACCCTCTCCCCAGCATGGCCTTAGTCCTGCACTGCCCGCTGTTGACAGCTGATGGAACCCTGCAGGACCTGGCATTTCCTCCGTGGGAAGATGTGTAAATGCTGCAATCCATCACTGTCCCGTCTCCTGCAACAGGCCAGCTGGCTGGGGGACGGGGCTCTGGGTGGGGCGTGGTGTCTGGCATTACCAGTTGGAAGCAGTGGAACTCCTTGGGGCCAGTCCCAGGGGACAGTGAGAGGATGATGCACACTGCACCTTTAGGTGCTGCTTGTGACCCCTCTGCACCATTTGGATCCACAACTGATATCAGGCTCACCTTGCTGGGCAGGGACGGAGCACAGCGCAGCACCACGCCTGATCTTCACCTCCAGAATCCCTACATCTTGCAATCCCCTTGGAAAGATGCTTCTCCAGCTCAGTACATGCTCCCTCCAGCTGTGGGATATTCTGGTGACCAGTGCTGGTTTCCCCTGCTTCCCCCTCATTCAGCTACCCAGCAGTGCAGCCACACACCAGGACACAGACACACCAGCCTGTGCACCCCAATGCAATACCCCAGCGTACTCCCCTCCTCTAGCACCCCACAAGCCCCATGGCACTGTGTGCACCCCACACCCCTGCATCTCCTCCTGCTACTGGTTGGGAAGGTAAAAAAAAAAAATTAATGATTATTAGGAAGAGCTAAAGCGGAATTGCAAATGTTATTTCTCTGGTAGATGGATGATAGGGAGGTGGATGATAGATAGCTGGATGGATGGATCTCTTTCCCTCCAAGCTGTAACCCCCTTCCAATCACTCCCTCTGGAGCGCTGCTGTCACCTTGTCTCTGCTCAGAAGGGCTTTTACTGGCTCACTGGGGGATGCACGAGAACAGGTTATTAATACATGGAGAGGGGGATGGAATCCATTTGACTTGAAAATAGCTGAGAAACTGAACTGCACTTTTAAAATCTGCTTTTAATCAGAAGGAAAAGAAGAGAAGTTTGAACAATTAGGGAGTAATGAAGAGCTTTGGAAAAAAAAAAAAAAGCTCTCTGAAGATTAGCTAAGATTTTTACAGCACTTGGAGAATTTAAAGAGCTATGCTGGTATCAAGCAAAACGATACAAATATTCCCTGTGAAAATCACAGGTGATGGGATTGATGGTGAGTGCCAGAGCCTGGATGTCCACAGGCAGGCACAGTGCCGGCTTGCTGTAAGCAGTGATGCTGTGCTGCCTGCATGCCAGGGCATGCAAGCAGCTGCAGCAGCTGGGCTCACCCTCACCCCTGCCCATGAACGGTAATGGGAGCACGGCCAGGAGGGAGCCTCAGCTTGGCCACGGATAAAGAGCTGTGACGGAGTCTCTGGTGGAAGCACAGACACCATAGAAAGGCTGAACCCATCTCTTTCACTCCAAGACCTTGGCAAGCAGAGCAGGGGTGATCCCCTATGGATTTTGGTTTTGTGGGGCCAAGGATGCCCAGGAGATGTTCAGGGTCAGGGACCTACTGATGGCACACCCCTAGAGGAGAGCTCATGGAAAAGCTTCACTCAGGTGCTCCCTGAGGCTCAAGCACAGGACGGGCAGCTGTGATGCTGGCGTGTCTGCCCTGAGACAAGCCCTGGTCCCTACTGTGCAGGGAAGCCCACCAGTCAGGCCGTCTGTCCCAGGTGTTCTGGCGGCTGCTCCCTCCCAGTACCTGCTAAGGGCCCGTCACTGGGAGGTGAGCGCGGGGGCTGCACAGCCGTGCACAGCAGCAGCTGGGTAATTTTCATGCTAAGTGAAAAGTAAAGTGCACAGACTCTTTATTAGAGCGAGCACGGTGCGGGGAACAATGAAGGCAGTGATGATCGTTAACTTTCTAATCGGAGGAGAAAAGTCCTCAATGCAATTTTTATGGTAATAACATCGACACTAAAGATAATTGCTCCCCGCGTCGCGCTTAGCGCCAGGAAACTGTTTGGGAAAAAAACATTAATTTGCAGGAACTGAGCCAAAGTTTCCTTAAGGCAGCTGTTCCCTGTGCCACCCTGTCCCCAGTCCATGCCAGTACTGCCCGCTGGCCGACCCCTTGCTCTTCCACCTCCACCCACACTGACACCCCTCATCCCTTATGCCAGCCAGGCTGGATTTCACCATACTGGTGCTGGCTGGTGGCACAGGGCTCTCCCAGCATTGGTCCCTCGGGGTCAGCTCAGCAGGAAATGCTGGAGGCTGTACAGCCCACCACTGTAGTGGTGGAAGAGGGCCAGGAACATTTTGGGTGACATGATAGAGCAGTGCTCATGCTGCAGTGAAGGGGACAGGCAGGGCTGCCCCATGTGCCGGGACCACCATGAGCAGGGCAGAATGGGAGCTCATGCTCCCAGGAGAATAATAAGCACAGGAGAAATTACAGCCAGGTGACATTTTAACGAGCTGGCGTCCTGTGTGGCATTAATATTCCAGGGGCTGCAATTCCCTCGTGGGCGTTTGAGAGATGAAAAAAAAATCCCAGCCCAGTAAAATCAAATAAATAAATCTCTGCCTAAGCGTGGCGTCTCCCCCGCCCCCGGCACGGAGCGGGTGGCACGCGGTGTGATTTCCCCTGTGATCCCCTGCTGCCGAGCAAGCAATCGTCTCATCTTTGAGCGCGGCGGCAGGATGATTTATCCTGGCTCCCGGCGCCCCAGCTGGGGTGAGAGCGCGGGGCCGGGGATGATGCATTGGGCAGGAGCAGAGGTGGCAGCAGGGGGAAGGCGGGAGAGCAGGGCACGCACACAGGCCACCACTCAATTCTAAATTAATTTTAATATTTGACAAATCAAATCTACTTAGGTGAGCCATGGGCCATGCGAGCGAGATTTATGAGGGTTCGGGGCTGTTGGCTGCATGTGTAGCCCTTGTTCACCACTGCCTAGCAGGGTTCTGGCACTCACAGCATCACTAACTCCCCCCTCCCCAGGAGCAGGGATACGGACAGTGAAGCGGTATGACAGTGGCAAGAAAAATGTCCTAGACTCTAAGATCTGGCTTATTAGGCTGGAAGGAGAGACAGACCTTTTGCCTGCTCCAGCTCTGAGCCCTCCAGCAGAGCTGGAAGCCAGAGCAGAGTCCTGGCTACAGCTGGACATGGTACCTAATGGCCAGGATGTCTCTGGGAACTCTATCTGAGCTGGAGCAGAGCAGTCAGTTCCAGCATGCTGGGAATGGTGCTGGAGCAGTTTCCCAGCTTGGGTGCAATTACAGACCTGTGGAGAGAAGAGCCATGCTGGGAGCTGGCAGTGGTGCACAGGGTGCATAGAGCCATTCCCCTGCAGGGCCATTTCAGTCCCAGCATCAGCATCAGCCTGCAGATTCATGGGCCCTGGGAGGTGACAGGAAACCTGATAGGTTTTAAGACAGCAACATGCCCTGAATCTGCAAGGTGCCTGAACAGACGAAGCAGGGAATCCAAAATGTTTACAGCCTCAAGGGACTGCGGAGCAGGGAAGGCAGGCTGGGCTGCCTGGGATAAGTTTGCCATGCTGGGGACAGACTGCTGACATCCCTAATGTGCCACTGGAGATCCCTGCAGCTCTGCGGGACTGGTAGGGGAGGCTCAGGGAAGTTCACTGCTCCTGTGACAAATCTGCTTCTATGGCAAAGCCCCAGCATGGGGGGCCCTCAAACTACAAAGGTCTCTTGCAGTGATGCCAGAAAGGGGTCTTCAGTGCTTTCTGCCCAGTGACCCTCACTCCTGCCTGGTGGTGAGGACGAGCCTGTACTTGTTTCTTCTCGCTGATTCCTTCACTTGGCACAATCAGGTGGCCATGCCCATGTGCTCAGGCAGGGAGACCAGTGCTGTCCTCAACCAGCCTCTGCCTGAAGGATGCTTCTACAGAGACACAGCGCTGGGCTCTGTGCTGGAGACCAGCCTCGTGCCTGTCTGCAGCCTCAAGCTGGAGCATTTTGAGGGACCTACAGCATACCCCTCTATTGAGGGACATACAGTGGCACATGGTCCATGACAGGGCAGGCAGCCTTTCTTGCTCATCCAGGTGCACAAAGGCAACTGGTACACAAAGCTTGGGCCAGGCCAGAACCCTTGGTGGCTCCATTTCTTGCTTTGCCAGTGTCTCCCTCAACTCTTGCTCTGACAACAGCAGAGGCCTCTACCTGCTCCAGGTGTGCCAGAGAACAGCCAAGGGCCAGGGGAGAGGTGTGAGATACAGGAGAGACAGTCTGTATGCAGGGATGACATGCACCCCTACACCCTGCAAGTCTTACAGTATAAAACAGACACCACAAAGGTCTTAGAGGAATTTAGGAGATCTCTACAAGTTGCCTGGTCCAGTAGTGACCATCTTTGAGAGGTGATAGATGTAAGGATAAGGCAGTTTCCAGCCCCTGCTTGCCCTTGTGCTTGGCTAGGCTCCTGGCTGGGCACTGGGGACAGCTGCTGCATCCCAGCATGTCCCTGCAGAGTGGGATGCAGCAGGATGGATGGAGGACCATGCCTCCAGGGCCGTGAGCTTGCAGTGAGCTTCAATTCCATAATGGCATATGATTCCTGGTGGCCCTCTCCAGCCCAGTTCCAGCCCCACAGGTGTCTCATCCACAGCAGAGGCAAACAGTGCCAGCCCTACTGACAAACAGTCCGTGGGAAGGTGGGCGCTGTATTATGGCTCGAGTTCTCAGCAGAAGCGTATGCTCCCATCAACTATCTACATTTGGATGCAGAGATTTCCAGGGATCTGAGAACACTGTGCTGATAATTAAACATCTGCTCTGCATTTGTCTGTCTTCCCGCTGTGATGTCACTCCAGCCCTCGCTCTCCCCTCCTTGTCCTCCTGCAAGCACTCTGGACCAGGATGGCATTCCCTGCTCAGTGCTCTGCCCCAGCCCTGAGACACAACATTCCAGGCCATGGGTTCTGGGAGAGAGAGGGCAGTCCTGGGCACCCCTCAGAACAAATAGCAGCTTCACTGCCAGCACCTGCAGCCTTTGTTGAGCTATGAAGCTGACAGCCTTCCATGTGGCTTGCACCACCCCAAACAGTTTTTCTTAGTCCCACCGAGCATCACCAGCCAGTGTTTGTCCATGCACAGTCCCCTGGACTGAGTAGGCAGCTGCCACCACCATCCTGCAACCAGGAGAGCATCAAAACAACCTCCAAATTGATCTGTGAGAGTTTCCTGTGAGCTCCAGTCATGCCCTGCTAGGAGTAAGCGTCTGCTCTAGTTACTGTCTCCTAGGAGAACACCGAGGGCTTCAGGCTGTCACAGGAGGAGCAGACCCAAACATGACATCTCCATGGAGCCCTGGGTATGGCAGGCAGGACCACAGCACCACTGAGCAGATGGCACCAAAGCCTGGATCGATGGGACCCAGGTGGGCCCCATGGGGGCTCTAACAGCTCATACAGGGCTGGGCTGGTGGTGGGATGAGCTGGGAAAAGGGCTGGGTCCTTTTCTCAGCTGCAGTCCCCTGGCCCCAGCTGTGCCCATGCCTCTGCCCGAGCACCCCACAGGGCTCAGCTGAGGCAGCTACCCACTACCTGCAATGCTGGCCCTGAGGGGCCACATCCTGCCTGCACTGCACTCCCTGCCTGGCCACTGGTGGCAAGCTGTGGCACTTGCAGTGCTGTGCCAGATGGGTACTGCCAGCAGCCATGCCACCACCACTGCCCTGGGGCCCACAGCCCATTGAGGTGCCAGCATCCATTGGGACAGCACCCTGCTCAGGGTGGGGTTCCAGTAGCTGATATAGGTATAAGGATGGGGGAGGCTCTCTGGAGTGCACTGCAGAGCCCCTTCTGCAGCACCCCAGAATGTCCCAGCCTCCTGTCCCCCTTCACCAGGGCTACCCTTCAAGCCATCCCTTGTCCCCTGCCTGCTCCCTGCCCTCAACTCTCGACCCCCACACTGTTTGTAACACCTGTCACCATGGCAAGGGAGAGATTAGCCACAGACCCTCCACTCCTGCCCCGAGCCACTGATTCATATTCATGAGACTTCAAAGCGTCTCTCTAGCTTTCCTGCACCAAACCTAATCCTCTGCTGCAGCGCCATGCCAGCAGCCCTCATTCACAGCACGGGGGCCCTTCAGCTGACAGCCCCACAGCCCTCCTGCCCTTGCTGGCCATGGCCGTGCAGCCACGTTCCCACTGCCCCTACCCTGTCATGGCAAGCCTGGCCCACAGTCCTGGGGAGATGCTCTGCACCATGGAGGTGCTGCAATGGGAGCCACAAAAATCAGGGGTTAGCATCATGGAGGTGGTGGTTTGTGTGTCCTCACCTGCACCTGTCCATCCCTTCACCCCTCAGGGCTCTGCATGCCGCACCTAGTCTGGGCCACCAACCCAGCAGCATCCCTATGTGGATCACAGCAATACCAACAGCCCTCTGTAGGGGATGATTGGTGCAGCTGCCCCACAGCCCCCCAAGTCCCTGGCACAACCAGCAACCAGCAGGCATTAGATAGGGGCTATTGAGGGGCAGCTGGGTGTGCAGAGCATGGTCTTGCTGGGCAGTGTGCCTGCTCCCACCAGGGACAAATCCTGCAGCACAGTACCAGCAGAGAATTGTCAGGAAGTATACTGGAGCCATTTGGAGATGCAGGCAAGACCAAAGTGAGTACCTGCTTCCAGCCTGCCCCTGCAGAGTTGTGGGACAGAAGATGGAAGGAAAAGGCACCCAGGGGTGCTCTCCCATCACTCTGCTGCAGTGTGGGTGCAGGCAGGGCTGTGGAATTCCACAAGCACTAGTGCTAACCAGGCCATCTCCAGGTACAGCTCATCTACTCCACAGCAGGATCACATCAGAGTCAAACACAGCCAGCCCCGCACAAAGAGCTGGCAGCATCATGCCACCCACAGGTGCTGGCAGCCCTGCACCGGCGCTGCTGCCGGGAAGGTGCTGGCTCGGCACACAGGTCCTGGCTGTGGGCGGGCAGCGGGCGGCGGGTCCCCCGTGGAGTCGTCTCCTCCAGATGGCGAAGGCCATTAGAGCCGCTCTTATGCGCACGGAGCCATAAAGTTTATGGCCCTCATCATTTAGCTGTAATGGAAATAGTTAAATCTGTCTCTGTTTAAGCAAACTCTGCCCTCGTGGGAGTGCTTGTTGCGGGCAGGCAGAGGCCTCCGGTAGCCAGAGGGTGCCTCCGCTCACCATCCGTCACCGGAGCAGCTGGGGCACCCAGCCCTGGCACTCCCACTTGGCACCTAAGACATTTCTCTCATGTCAGGGTGGGGACAGGTAGTGACACTAGAACAGAGGTTCTCTCTGCACTGCCAGCCCTGGTGCCTCAGTTTCCCCTCCGTGCAGATAATGCTAGAACCACATTTGGGGTGACCAGGCAGGCTTTGGGACTACACAAATTCCCTGACAGCAGGAGCCAAGAGGCAATGTGCAGGCAGGCAGGCAGAGAGGGTAGGGAATTGTGGGCAGGATGATCCCTGTCTGCTTCAGTCAGGGCACCCACAGCTGCATAGGGGTGAGATGGATTCGGCCGATGCAGACCTGTCCTGCACTGCCAGAGGCTTTGGCCCAACAGCCTCTGGGCAGGACCCAGCCTGGAGCCTGCTGCATGGGGCAGAAGAGCATGTGATGCAATGAAAGCCACTTTCATCCCTCACCAGACACCTAGAGAGCTGGGCAGGGAGATATGATCCCATCACAGCTCAGGTTGCTCCCAGTTTTTGAAGGGTGGAGGGTAACAGCAGCACTGCACTGTGCCTCATCGCATCCCTCAGCCCTGGCCTGGGAGTGTGACGCTGGATCCCCAGCTGGGAGGCTACCAGTGTCTTTATGGAGGGCTGCTTTCTCTCTGTTGTCACTTGGGGTGGGTGGGGTGCTGACCCCAAAGCAGTAGGACAGGTTGACACCACCTGCCCCATGCAACCTTCCCCTCAGCCCACATCTCACCTGGGATGAGGTGAGACCCAGGGCTGTCCCCACTGCTGGAGTTGGTCTCCCCACCCATGCTTAGCCATGGTGGTGGTGGGAGCTATCCCCTCCCTGGCATGCAAAGCTTGATTAATTACAGAGTAAGTCATTAATATTCACAGCTAATTAAAGATCCTTATCATGAATAATGGAAATCACTCTCCAAATTATGGGACAAGGATAGAGGAGGGGGGAAAAGGCCCTGCAGAGAGAGGGGACTACAGAGGGCCAAGGCTCTGGGTCAGTGACACAAGGGGCAGTGGTGGTACTCTCCTTGTGGGATACCTGAGTCTGGCAATGCCCTGGTCAGGTATGCAGTGATGGGCAGAAGCTGGGACAAAAGGCACTGGAACAGGCAGGGGATCCAATCACACTGCAGCAGGGCCCTGGCAGCTTCAGGGGCACCAGGCACCCCCGCCTGTGGGTCTCCAACCTACCACCACATCATGCAGGGGATCCATTCATGCTGGCCCAGTCTTTTACACAACCCCACGGAGCAGGGACTGTCCTAACCTGGTGGCACGCTGCCCTTGAGCCAGGTGGCTCCAGCAGCCCCCCTGAGTGAAGCTGGGATGGGGCTGCCTGTTCCCTAGGGAGCAGGTGGGAAGGGAGGGCACCGGCACTTTGCCTGAGCTCCTGTTATACAAATGAAAGGTTTTTAGTGGGAAAGACTCCGGGAGAGTAATACATCTCCCATATTGATCGCAGGCCAGGGACCAAGGCACGGCTTAAACAGTAATTGATTTCTAGCCGCCGAGATGTGTTGGGGAGCATTGATTTAACAGCACTGCAGACACACTGCTACTAATCTGATTAAAGTATTTAGCAGAAATGTTATTCTTTTAAAAAAAAACATAGGGAGGTGACGGTGCTGCCTGGGGCTGAGGCAGACCTGTGGAGCAGGGGCAGCCTAGCACCCTGCCAGTGTGAGCCTGGGGACAGCTCTGTGCATGCACCCTGGAGAGGATGCCACTGCCTCGGAACACACCTCCAGCCAGTTGTGCTTGCAGCCATTCCTGATGGAGCTGCCAAGGACGCGCATAAGCCCGGCAGGACACAGGCAAGGCAGAGCCAAGGACACGTGCTGGGAGTGTGGGCGACACGTGGGTGGGGGCCCAGCCAGCCACCCTGCCAGTGCTGGGGACAGAGTAGGTGTGGGGAGAGGTGGAGGCAGCCTGCAGAGGTGGCCCTGCTTGGAAGCTCAGTTGGCTAGGAGAGCATGCACGTGGGCTACACCAGATGCAGAAGCAGCCAGGGAGGTGCAGCAGCCAAGGTCTGGTGGTGCCTGGGCATGGAGGAGATGCTGAGCCAGGGGACCATTTGCACTTGGCCTTCTTGAGACACAGCATCCCCTTGTGCCCTGCCACAGGCAGTCTGGCCACCGCCAGGAGCTCATGCATGCTGTCCTCTGCTGTCCCCATCCTGCCCCACTGCTGATAGCGGGGTTACTGGGGATGAGACTCACCCACATCATTCCTGGCCCCCGTGGAAAGGCACCAGCTGAGCAGGTGGAGGGGTTCCTGCCACTCCCCATCACAGTCATCAGCCCAGTTAATTAACAGGCAATGTCAAACAAATAAATTATTCCTGCTTCCTATTGATTCTAATTTACTGGCCCCTAGAGAGCACAGGATCATTTATCCCACCTGTCACCCCTATGTAGCAGCTGCACTAACATCTGCCCTGCTCCCTTCACCTCTTCTGCTCCCTCATCTTTGGGGCAGAGCTAGGAACAGCTATGAGGCTCACACTGTCCTACACCGCTGCCTGTCATCCCCAGGAATGCAACTGCAGCGTGGTCTGTTTCTGGGAATGGCAGATGCCCTAGTGCCAACAGGGCACTAAGGAGGGAAACTGTCTGCCCATCGTTGTGGCACTCCTACCTGCCTAGGGTTCAGCTTCCTCCAGGGATTCCCTGGCCCTTGCTAGCCCTTTCCCCTCCCTAGTACCACCAGAAAGGGTGTGGGTGCCAGTTCTGGATTCCTGAGCATCCAGTCCCCCAGCTCAGGCCATGTCCACGAGGACAGCCGCCGGATTTCCCCATTGTCCCAGAGAGAGGCCCCTGCTGCCCACGCATAAGCCTTTGATGCCTGCCTCCTCTGCAGGAGGCTGATCAAAGCCTGAGTCCCTCCCAGATCCCACCCCTATGGATGCTGGATCAATAAATCAATCCCAGCTCAGCTGCTGACTGCACAGTGGGCTTGGTTGGGAGATCCTGGAGAGAAGCAGGATCCTCGCTGCTTTGGGATCTCAGCTCATGGTTGATGCCACACTGGGCTAGTGATGCACCAATCACAACAATCCAGGCTCTCAGACAGGATGGTAGTGGTTGGCAGCTCTTGGCAGCCAGGGCTGTCTCCTGCTTGAATCTGGGCAGCACCCAGTGACAAGTCCTGGTCCCCACCTTGCCAGTTCCACTGCCCAGAGTGGCCCTGCATGGGGCTGAGCTTTGTCCGGCTGGAGCCCCTGGGCTCACATTCAGTGGTGCAAGTGGCATCACGTGTGCCCTCCTCTGGGCACAGGGTCATTGGTTGGCTCAGCTGAGGGATGCTCTGGGCAGCAGCCTGCCGGCATAGAGCCGGCAGTGAGCTGGATGCAGCCAGAGCAGTCCTGGCCTCACCTCAGTTTCTATAAGCAACAAGACATGGTATATAGTAGAACTGAAGGATGGCCAGGGTCATGGAATGGAGTTGTGGGTGCAGCCTGCCTGCCTAGCTGCTGCTCCAGGCAGCTGCTCTGGTGCTTTCCAGAACTGGACAAGCTGGATTTCCTTGGACTGGATGGATTAAACTGATCCTGGCCAGACGCCAGTAGCAGACTGCTTGCCACGTGTCTGTAGCCCAAGCCTGCTTGGAGAATTTGCTGCTTGGATGTGGGTCACCCAGCATCTAGCTTGGGAAGGGCACTGGAGAACTCGAGGACCCTGCCATGTCCCTGGTGCTGCCTGTCCTTCCACAAGCCCTTGGATATCTCCCTGCAGCACTTCTCTTGCAGAAAGTGGAGCAACAACAGCCCTGCTGTTGTGCCAAGTGGTGGGTGAGGAAGTGTGGTGGATGCTACTGCCAAGCTCTGCTGACAAGATGGCCAGGGCCAAGGGGGCAGGCAGGTGACTCACTCCGCTTGGGTGATTCATCCCAGGTGTCTGTCAGGACCAGCCAGAGAGCCAGGGTGGCTTCAGCCATGTCAGGATGTCTTGCCCAGAGCCAGCCCATCACCGTGGCCTCCAGCCCTTGTTTGATTCCACATGCTTGCTCTTGTGAAGGCAGTCCACATGGATGCACCTGGCTATACTGATGCCTAGGAGCCATGAGCCTTCCCACCACCGACCCACCACCTACTCTGTGAGGGCTGTGGGGTGCCTGGCAGAGAGGGAAGCTGCAGCTCCCATCTGGATTGGTGTGGTCCCACCCAGTGGGGCGCACGTAGGAGGAGAGGCTGGCAGCAACGCAGCCAGCAGATAAGCTCCCTGCTCATCCTCATCGCATGTGACGGGAGGGAGATTTATGGCTCCAAGCTGTGATTTGTGCGTGGCTCCAGCACAATGTATTGATCACCCCTAGTTGCTCCTTCTGCTCCCTTACCTCCCAGCCCCTGCCTGTTAACTCTTCCAGACCTGGGAATCACCGGGGCCAGGCACCCTTCTGTGCTGTAGCAGCTGGGGTAACAAGTAGCACCCCAGATCCAGGGTGGCTGGGATGCTGGGGCCCCTCTCTTTGGGAGAATAGCAGGGATTTTCCAGGCTGGGAATCAGAGCAGAGCACGCAGAGGGAGTTTGGCTGGGTTGGCAACCGGGGGGACCCCTTAGCAAGGAGAAGGGCCAAGGGAGTGATGGAGGAGCCAAGGGGACAGGGTTGGCAGTCTGTGATAAGGGAACAGTGCAGAGGGGTTGGGGCATGGTGCCAGGGATTAGTGCTGAGTGTACAGGGATGGCAGGTGGTGACAAAGGAAGAGTACCCAGGGGACAGTGTGCGATGGCCACGGGCAGTGCCAAGGGCACATGGACAGCAATGTGCACCAAGCAGTCCCGGAGCCAGCTGGGAGGCTGATGCCAAGGGGATGGGGATGGGGGCAGCCGAGGGGGGACGGGGATGGGTCTACGGGTGGCTCTGCAGCAGCAGCAGGAAACGATGTGTGAAATGAAGAGTTCCTGCCCAGTGCCCAGAGGGAGTGTGCAGCATACTGAGCAGGGCCAGAGCCGGGGAGGGGGCTGCAGAGGGGTGCATGGCTGAGGGAGTCCCCAGCACTGAGTGGGGACCCTGACTGAGGGGGCAGCTCTGCAGCATGGGGCTGTGTCCCTCCTACAGGGCAAGCGGGAAGGGGGGCTCTTGACATGGGAGGGATGTATGGCTGCTGTAGGGCTGGAGGCTGTGTGAGGCACAACCCTGCTATACTGAGCCCTCGTTGCCCCCCCCCCCCCACCTGCAACGCCCCAGCATCGTGTACCCGCCACCCCCTCCCTGTTCACTGGTTTCCCGCTGCTCCACGGAGATAATTAAATCTGCTATTTCGGCAGGTTCCGCATCCCCTGCCAGGCGGATCTGCAATCAGCCTCGAGAGGGTCGGGGGCCCCCCACCTGCATCCCTCCACCCTCTTCACCCCCACGCTGGGGCACCTTGTCTGGCCCTGCTGCCTCTACCTGCCTCAGCTCCCATCCTGCACCCTTGGGAACAATCCTAGGTGCTCGCGGGAGGCTAACGCACTCCTGTGTCTGTCACTTCTCTCCAGCTCCAGGGTTGCAGCTCCATGCCGGCTCCTCTGTTCCCAAAGCCAGCCTGGCTGCAGAGGGACCCATCCAGTGATGGCGCAAACCTTGAGCACAGGCAGAAACAGCTCCCTGACGGCTGCCCTATGTCCCCAGCTTCCCATCCATCCCCAGTTCTGATGTTATCATCTTCCTGCAGCACCCAGGAAAGCTTTAAATAATTCACGGAGGTGAACTGGAGCACAGATGCTCCCACAGGCAGCTGGGTGTGAGCAGGCAGGCAGCGGCTGGGTGGCAGAGATAGCGGTGCTGTCCCCGCCGGCTGCCCAGTGCCTGCTGGCACCTGCCAGCCAGGAAGGAAGGGCTTGGGCTGTTCACAGATGAGAAGCATTGAGAGGATTGTGATGAGACAGTTCCACAGAGTCAGGAGGTGAGCAGGGTGCCCAGAGAGCCCCACACTGTGCTGCTCCCCATGTCCAGTCCTGCATCCTGGCTTTCCCCCCAACTCTCCTCTGCCCCCAGTCTACTATGCAGGATCCCAGACTGATTCTTGAGAAAGCCGGTGAAGCTGGCAGCTCTGGCTGTAATTTTCATCAATAATTTAAGGGGGTAAAACTATTAATAGAACATTAAACCATCTGCTCTAGTCCGAGGCACAAAGTTGGGAGTGAAGTTGAGGGTGCCTGGATGACCTGCACAGCCACCTCCTGGTCCAGTCAAAAACCCCAACACTACCTGTGCTGGCACAGTGGGGAGAGTGGAAAGAGTTGCTGTAACTAATTGCTGGCTGTGCCAGGAGAAGGAAGGGCAGCATCCATCAGGGAGTGGAGTTATTGATGGACTCCAAGGTTGCTATTACCTGCCAGCCCTGCTATTACACACACCATCACTCAGTGCATGGCTGCAGCCGCCACACCAGCCCCTCAGCAGTGCCTCATACTGTGCTGGCCAGGAAAACCACTGGAAACAGGTATAATTACACAGATGGTGCCCTCCAGGGGTGTTTTATCTGTTTTGTCTATTACCTGTGCTGCTGGCTACACACTGCACTGATGCTGTTTCCTCTAAGTCTTGTGCCCCCAGCCCCACAGAGTCATGTGCAAACCCCATGGCACATCTCCATTCCACTTCAGTGCCTTCTCTACCTTCTGCAGCCTGGCTAGCCACATACAGCCTGTCTGAGCCACAGGCAGGAGGCAGCCACTGCCATCCTGGAGTGGGGAGCTGGCCTTCCCCACCCGCAGGTGATACCCTTGGGAGATGACATGCTGTGACACTGAGAGCCCACCACAGCCTGACTCATTTGGGGTGGATTAGTTCCTGATCCCCCACTGCCCAGACTGAGGGAGGGCAGCTCTAGAAAGCAAGGAAGTGAATTTCAGGGAGATTAACCCTGGTCCCCAGCAGGATGGAAAATGGAGGTACATCTGCTTATCCAAATGGAAGGAACAGCCGCCCTGTGGGGGAGCAGATAAAAATAGGCTGACATTTATCTGCCAGCCCTAAGCAAGGCGGGCGGAGGGCACCATGACCAGGCTGTGTCCACTGAGGGACAGGTGGCAGGCACTTGCCACCTGCTGTCCTGCTCAGGCTGCAGAGACAGTGTGTGACATGCAGTGGTGCGGCTGTGTGATAGCAGGGCAGTGTCCTGGGGCAGCACCAGGGTTGGGGAGTCCTGCTGAGGCAGGGCGCACACAGGCATGGATTCTGGAGCAGTGGGAGAACCAGGTGTGTGTGCCAGGGCTAGGGGGTGTTTAGGCCTGCCTGTGCATGGACATGGGCAGCAAGGTGGCTGACAGTGAGTTGTGCAACTATGGCAGGGGAAGGGGGTCTGAGCTCAGGATTGAGCTGGTGGCTGAGCCTGGAGCCTGCTGGGGTACTCATTGCTCCTAGAGGGATGGTGGTGAGGAGAACAGCCAGAGCTGACATCCCCAGTAAAGATGCTCAAGGTGATGCTCGAGGAAGGTAAGGAAACCCTTTACGTAGGCATTCTTCTTTGCAAGCAGCAGAAAGAAGCCTCTTCACCTGTCTGAAGATCTGCAGTCTGGGCAGCCAAAGAGGGCCAGTGACATTCTCTGCCCTGCTCAGGAGCCAGAGGAGCAGTTGTTCCCATCTCTCCACCTGCCTGCAGCAATCCTATCTTCCCATGCACCTCAAATGAGCATCCTTCTACAATGGCATTAACATTTCCTAGCACTGATGGCAGCATTTCCTTGGGATAACACTTGCCTCTTCACAGACATCTCTGAGCAGCAGAGGCCAGTCTCCCCTCAGCCACAGAGGTCAGGATGCCTCCTCCAGTACTGCCAGCTTGGCATCCCACCACTGTGCAGGCGTTGACTTTGCTGTGTGACCAGCAGCTCAGGGTGCCTGCTCAAGCCAAGGCACAGTAGCACCCAGCCCAGCTCCAGTGAGCCCAAGCCCTTGGCACCAAGAAGCCAGTGCATGGCTGCAGGTGGGAAGGGTTAACTGCTGTGAGAGCAGAGCCTCCCCTTCCTCCCCCTGTCTTGTGTTTTACAGGCCGGAGCTATTACCAGGAAATGTTCCCATCAGCACCATTGATCCCCTTGTTTACAGCCCAGTAATCCTCAGCTGTTGACTCAGGAGCAAAGAGGAAAGGTGAGGGGAGATGGCTCCCTCTTGGGCACTGCATCTGCTCTGCCTGCACCCTGCTCAGCACCTGCCTGATGCACCGGGAAGACACACACAAACCCTGACACACCTGGCTGGGCACTGGAGTCTCTGCAGCCAGTGGGAAGACCATGGAGGGTGGCACAGTGGCAGGAGCCTGTCTGTGAGAGCAGCCACGGCCCTGAATGAGCCAACTCATGCAGTAGCTGTTGGTCCCCCCTCACCAGCATCACCCTCCTGGCACATGTGCCCCCACCAGCTGCCCAACACCTGGTCGCAGGGTGTAGTGTGGCAGACCTGTTTCGTTCTCATTAGGGTGATGAGCGGAGGCATCACGCTAAATTAGAGACCCTCCCAACTCACAGCTCTGCATCTGCCAAGCTGAGCAGCTGCCAGCGGGGAATGCCCCCTGTAGCAGTGGGCACCCACGCACTGCCCCGGGAGGGTGCAGTCCCCAGACTGCCCAACAGCCCAGCAACATGTCAGGCCTGGTGTGCCAGCTCTTAGTGTGGGGTGCTGGCCCCTGCCCCTGTGTGTCAGCTCTCTCCATCCTGGAATAGTTTGTGCCGGGGCTGTGGCTCTCCCTCGCTCGAGACCAAGCTGAGGTCTTGATAGCTCGTACCAAGCATCTGTGTCAAGGGTGCTTGTGTGCCATCCATCACTGGGACTTTTGTGAACTTTTTACTTTTTGTGGCTCTGATAACACCAGGGTTCAGCCACTTCCCTGTGCCAGTGTCCCAGATACCTACCCTAGCTGGGGGACAGGATTTTGCCTTTCTCTGCTCACTTACACTACTGCCTGGATTCAACATGTCCCCTGGCTCCTGCTATGTTAGGAAGGGATATGCTTTGCTCCCTTTCAAAACCCCCCAGGCCTAAATTTACCTTACCTCCCTCTGCAAGGCCCCAGGAGCCTGGCTTTCTCCCAGAGCCCATGGGAGGGGTAAGGAGCCAGGCTTCCCAGGCAGGCTGGAGCAAGGCTGCAGGTCACAGCCTGCCATTGATAGGGCTGATTCAGACTGGGCAAATCCCAAGGCTGAGCTCCCCAGCCCACTTTTTGCCTACGCCTCTCAGCCTGGTTTCACTGCACAAGTACTGCCAGAGCACCCCCAGCCCAGCCCAGTGCATCCCTGTTCTGCATGGGACTCTGCCCCAGCCCCAACAAACCCAAGGCCTTATAGTTTGCAAAAACTGATGCCTGGTATCTTTCCCCTTCCCTGTTCTCTGGTCACTGGGGGCTAGGATCCCCTTATCAGCACCCCCAGGCTGTGGGTGCTGGCCCGGGGGCTATGCCCATCCCCCCCCGCACCCTGGGATGTCCCACCACTGGGCACTCACTGTCTGGAAGTCGCTGCCGTTGCAGTCTTCACCACTAAATGTGCAGCGTACAAGCATCTCTCCCAGGTCCATCTGGTGGCCCACACGTTCATAAAACTCCTCCAGGTGGAAGGGACGGTTCTTCTCCTCCTCACTCATACCCAGTGTCCCCAGCAGAGCCTCCAGCCTGCTCCTCTCAGGGCTTTCTGGCACCAGGGGCTGGCCAGCACCATCTAGAAGACCCAACATCTCTCCTGCCCACTGCAGATCATGGCTGGAGAGCCACGAGAAGCGGGCAGGGTTGAGGTTGCAGAGCGTGATGGCAGGGAAGATCTTGTTGTGTTCTGTCTCCTCCTCCAGCTGGGTGCTGTGGGGGTACTGGAAGTACAAGCCCACGCATTTGGCATAGGCATGGATGAGGAGGGCCAGTGAGCCCAGGAAGGCCAGCAGCCACAGCAGGTTGCGGGCAGTATAGCGCCGGTGCCGGAAGATGTGCTGGATGCCATGGAGGGTGGAACGACTGGCAAACTCTTCCAGGCTGCATGGGCGCTGCTGTGGGGGTGGGACATCGCGTGCTGGGTGCCTTTTAGGGCAATCCCCTGCAGGAAGGGCTGCAGAGGACCAGGAGGTACCCCAGGGGTGTGGAGGAGGCCTCTGGGCTTCCTCCAGCCACATGCTGCCACCTGAGTCTTCCTCTCCCCACTGATCCCAGGGTGCCAAGAGAAGGTTTGAGGAGTGGATGGCCGTCACTGCAAAGGGCGGGCTGGGCTTGCGGCAAATGATGTGCAGCAGTGCCGGGGCGGGACTGGTGCAGTGTGGTGCCACCCGCACCCTGCCCCAAGCGGGAAGCTTGCTGAGTGCTGAGATCACAGATGTACTTAGCGATCACCACATCCTACAGGAACTGGAGCCAGAGGCTGAAACATCCTGGAAAGCTTAGGGCACTCTCACCGCATGTCTCCCGGGGCTGCGTGCAATTAGTTGGAGTCTTGCTTACTTCCACCAGCTCCATGCACTTAGTGTGGGTTCCCCAGGGAGGGGGAGACAGACAAATAGGTAAATTCCTCACAGCCCACTGCCAGGACATGTAGGAGCCACCTGGGCAGGGCTGCATGGGGATATGGGGTAACCCCAAGCCCTGAACCAGCCTTGCATCCAGGCTGGCCAAGGAGCCGAGATGAGAGTATCACTCTTGCCACAGCTCCTGGACCCTTGGACTCAAGCACCCCTTCAAGGCTCCCAAAAGCTTCCAGGGGCCAGGCTCCCATGAGCACAGAGTGAGAGGTGGCAGACCATATGGGGGCAGTGACACAGACCTTGGGGAAGTGCTGGATGCTGGTATTACCTGCATGCCATCATAGGGATGCTGCCAGGCTCTCCAGTGTGGCACTACCTTGAGACAAGAAGATCTGACTCAATGGAGGGGCTGGCACCGCTCGGCATCCCTTGCCCTCACAGTGTGCAGGAAGATACAAAATTCTTTATGAGTCCAGCACTGAAGCTGAAGGAAACAGTTGCTTGTGAGCACTGAGAAGCACTTGTGTCCAAAAGCTTGTCTCCCTTTCTGAACCACCTCAGTTTGTCTAATAAAAGATAATGCCTTTCCCTATTGGGCTCACCACATGTGCACGCGCCTGGGCAGATCTTACAGCACTGTTTCGCTGGCAGTGGCAGAGAGCAGAGACACAGGCCAGACCCATGCCTGTGAGGCCAGAGAGAGAGAGGTTGGGATCAGGGAGGGCACCCAAGCTAGGATTGGGGGCTACATTCCCCCACTCTTCTCCCCAGAAACATCCCAGGAGGGAAGATGGGGAAATCAGAGGATGTCTGGGCGCAGGGAAGAGGTGATGCCCAGGCCCTGTGGGCCTGGAAGGGGGTAAGAGTGCTGGGATCTCTCCTGCAGATGTTTGGAGCTGGCCCAGTGCCAACAGGGCCGTGGAGTGAAACGATAGGCACTGCAAGACCCTGGCAGTGTCTGTAACCGCAACATTGGCCCTGCCCAGTTGCTGCGCTCCCCTGGCCTGCGCTCCCCAGCACAACGACACTGGCCCTGCCCAGCTGCGCTCCCCTGGCCTGTGCTCCCCAGCACAGCTTTAAATCCATTAGCTTTGCATAATTAGATTTTTCTCAATTACCAGATTATGATAATTAACAGCTCATTTGTAGGAGGCAGTGCCTAATCCCGGCATCACGCTTGGCTCATTGCCAGCCTGGCTCTTGAGGCTGCTGATGCTGGGTCAGTGGGCAGTAAAGCAAACACCGGCATGGGGGAGCCTCAGGGATGCTCCCAGGACCCCCCAAAAGCTCTCCACTACGGCTGACCAAGATCTCCCTCGCACTGCCTGGCCAACACAGCCTGCCCAGAGGGGTCAGACCCCAAAAACAAGGGGGAGAAGGAAGGGACAGTATGCTCTAGTGAAGAGAGTCAACAGGGTTTTAGAAATGGCTCAGGTACCCACATGGCTTCAAAAGTGTAAAAATCATCATGAGATGCGTCCTTCTGCAAGCAGCTACCAAGGGAAACCACGGGAAGGGTTAGCACTGTGGGCTGGGCTGGCATGGCTGCAGTCATTAAGAGTCTCTTTAATGAACTTTCCTAGTCAATAATGTTGTGAGGAAGGACAGGAGAACAAGGAGGCAGCTGCTGGTAAGGTACCAATCTTCATCATGAGAAGGCAGGGCAGTTCAGGCAATTACTGCCCATCAACAGACCTTCATCCCTAGTAACATAATAGAGCAAATATCAAGAGAAAAATGCTTCTGAGGACCTCGAGGGCAGGGAAACAGGGAGTAATAAAGATGTGCTTGGAGCTCACACGGAATAAATCTGCCCAATTTGACTTGACTGCCTTTTTTGGGTAAAATTGCTAAATAAATTGATGGTGAGGAGACAAGAGGTGTGATATATCAGGCTTTTATTAAAGCATTTGATATAGTATCTCAAGGAATTAATTCCAGTCTGTGGGGACAGCCATGCCTTGCCTGGCCTGGGTGCAGCTGAGGAGGCAAGGGAAATGGGGCAGCCTTGGACGCAAGTGGAACATAGTGGCATCCTGTGATACCACTGAGTTCAGAACTGACAGAGCAGCTGCTCTTCTTCCATCTAGGTGAATGAGCCGCAGCTCCTGCTCCATGACCTGTCTCCCAGGGCAGCTGTGACAGGAGCGCCGGTGTTGCACCTGGATTATCTGGAGGCATCGCTCTGAGACAGTGCCCATAGCAAGACTCATGCCTCAACTGCACTTGTTTGGGGCCACCCCCTCTGTGTGTCCACGGCCATTCTGCAGCTTCAGGACTTTTCTGCTCCTGCCATGGGCTCTGCTTGCAGAGCTCTGGCTGGTAAGTGGCATCAAGTGTGGGCAGCAGTCATGCCCAGCTAGGCACAACTGGATAGGATGCCTCAAGCCATTCCCATGACTCTACTTTGCACGGCGTTTCTGCTCTTCTGCCATGAGCGTCTCCAGGCGGGGGATCTGGTCCTGCCTCTCAGCCCAGTATGGGCTGCAGTTTTGACTCATGCAGGCAATAAATCAGCCTGCTTGCCTGGAGGTGGCTGTGTGGCCCCTGCTGCTTCAGCTCATATTTCCCAGCCTCAAATACCCCGGGCTGCCAGAGAGCTGGATAGTTTTGTGCCACTCCTCCAAACTCCCCTTGCTCTGTTTTTGTCACCAGATTTTGCCAAAGCCTCCCAAGTGTCCCCATGTGCAGGCACAGCATCTCCCAGCATGTGGTCCCCACCAGCAGCCCTGCTAGGAAGCAGACCTGTTCCAGCCCCAGCTGCTTGACACCACAGGGAGTCAGATGAGCCTCGGGAAGGCAGCTTCACTCAACCGTAATGGCATTTGCTCCTCGACCAGATTAGTACAGGGTCAGAGGTCCTCTGCCAAATTTTGACATGTTTTGCTCAGTAGGGGAGCAGCCCAGAGTGTGCTTTTTGCTGGAAACCACCTGGAGTGTTTCTCCTTGAAAACGTTTTTTTCCCTGTGGGGTTCCTTTGATGCTCACACTGGGAGCACTACATGCAGCAGCTACACTTCCAGCTGGAGCCTCTTTTCCCCTGACTGAGGAGTCCCTCTTTCTGTCCCCTACAGACCCTTTCCCTGTCCAGCAGTGCCAAGTAGCCAGGGGCTGGAGGTGTTGGAGGTGATGGCAGGCTCTCTGATGGAAACAGCCCTGCCATAGGGCAGTGAGTGAGGGAATCCTTCTGCTGGCAGCACCCACTAAGTGTTGGGTGCTGTGAGATCCTGGGGGAAGCTGAGGGAGAAGCTTCCTTCATGATGACACAGCTCACTCTTGGCGGCTGGCCAGCCAAGCTGCCCCATACGAAAACCATTAAATCCATGAGACTATTCAGGCATCCCAGGTGGGTGTGATGATCAAAGCACAATGGTTTAGGGGCCAAGCAGAGAGAAAAGATCTGTGTTTGTATGGCATCAGCAGATTTCCCCGCAGCCCCCACTTTTTGGGCAACAGAGGAAGCTATTAAATGAGGCGCATCCACAGTCGTCCCAGCAGGATCCTCTCCCCTATATGCTATCTCCTCTCTCCCTGCAGTCTAGCTCTTTCCCGCACCAGCCTCTTTCCAGCTCCTTGCACTGGTGCTAATCCCTTAATCTGTGCAAAGCAACAATTTTCTGCATGGCACAGCTGCTGCTTTGAGATCTGCATCCCTCCTCCCCCCATAGCCAGCTCCCTTATCAGCAGCAGGTATCAGGTGAGCCAGGCACCATCTACTTCTGATAAACCTGTGTTTTATTTTGCCCTATTTACATTTATCTCCAAGCTAATAATTATCCCTCATCTTGCAATGTGTTGTGCTGCCTTGCGTGCTGAGGAGTGGAGGTGACAGGTGCTTTGCCAGGCAGCCCTGGACCAGTGTCTTCCTGGTGGGATGCGAGGACCTGGTGAGGTGATGCTCCAGGATGGGTCCTGCCCACCACGCTGGCTGCTGAGCTATCCCTCCTCTCTCAGCATCCAGGCCGCGTTCCCTTTAATCTCACACAGCGGTGGGGATGGATTCTCTCCCTGTGAGCCAGATGTGTTGCATGGAGCATAAACACCCGCGACAGTTGTTGTGCTCCTCGGTGCGAAGGCATCAGATGTCTGCATTAAAACAAAGCTCTCCACTTAATTACTCAGGCTGATAATTCAGCGCGTGGAGGCGGCTCTGGCTGAGAGCAGAGGGCTGGATCACAGCTGGGACTGGAGAGCCTTGGAGTGCACATTAATCCCAGCTCTTGCAGCCCTGATTAACAGTGCTGGAAACCTGCCCGCCCCGCTCATTCCCAGGGGAAGGGTCTGTTACTGCCCCACCGGAGGCTGCCCAGGTTGGTGCCCAAGTGGCTCTGCTGACCCCTCGCTAGGCCAAGGTGCCCTGCTCTCAGCATCTTTGGAGTGGGGTGGTCCAGGACATAAGGGACCATCACTCTGAGGGTGTTGTGCTGCCCTGGGAACACCCATCTACTGCATCTGGAGCCCATGGGATCTGGGTGCAGTATGGTGAGGGTCAGGCAGGACCCCAGGGTCGCCCTGCTCAGGGACCCAGAGATTGGAACTGCCACTGGCTGGTGGGAACTGGAAACAGACCATGGTTGGGCTCAGAGTGAGACTAGGCAGACCACCTAAGGTCTTACCCCCTGGGCCAAAGCTGCCTACTCCTGCTAACCTGAATTTCTACTTCCAGGACCAACAAACACCTCCTACAAATTCTCCTTGCTCCCCTCAATCATCACCAGGGCCTAGGGCCCTTTCTGAGGGAGTCCCTCACTCAGCTGTGTGCTCAGACCTGCAAGCACCCACCTGGCTCTGACAGTTTATCTGGGATGGGATTCTCCCTTGGACCTATCTCCCCTGCTCTCTCCCTCCTGCCTGGTTCCCCAGCCCTGACCCTACCTCCTTTCCTCTCCTCATTCCTCCCTGACCCCCATGCATGGGCATCCCTGGATTTGGGGCATCCCTCTCCCAGCAAAGCCCCCAGCAGACTGGCACTGACGAAGATCTGCCTGTGGGGTCCTGTCTGTCCAGGGAGACTGATTTCCTCCAGCTCTGCTCCTGCCCTCTTATCTTTCTTCCCTGGTCTGCACATTTTGCTCTGTGTCTGGGGTGAGTGGGAGTGACAGACCCCATCCTGCCTGGGTTGAGCATCCAGGCTGGTGTTGGGCACGCAGGTCAGACGGGCCCAAAGCAGGCAGGCAGGCAGATGCAGGCAGCACCATCCCAGTGGGGCCCCAAGAGTTAAGTTGTCATGTATTCAGGGCCACGCGCTGGCCAGGAATTACACTTTTATCGGCATGCGGTGCTGCCGCCACTTGAATTGGGACTGGGAACTCTATTTCCGAGCTCACCCAAATTATTCTCGAAGAGATAAAGCGCGGTGCAGAGCAGCGCCGGCGCTTCATTAACATTCCCCAGCCCATTCAGCTTTAAACGAAGATTGCCTGCCTCGGAAAATGATAAAATTGAACATGTGAAGCAGGGCATTATGTTCCATCAGCCGATATTATTTCCCACGCAGAGGCCGAGCAGAGACACAAACAGCTATTTATGCAGTGCCTGGCCGAGCCAGGGTGGCTTGGGAGGGGGGAACAGGCAGCGGTGGGGACACAGAGTGGGTGGGCAAGAGGGGCTGCCTACATACTATCAAGGCTGCTCTGTCCTTTTGGGGGCTTCCAAGGCTTGTACCCAGGGTGCACGGTGGGTCTGGAGACCACAGACCTGCTCTATGCACGGTGTGGAAAGGGGCTTAGGGATGCGTGGATTCCTCCAGGCAGTGCTGGCAGGGCTAGGTGATCTCTATCTGCTGCCCTGACCCAGAAATGCATGTCCCCTACCAGGGCTGAGCAGGTGGGACGCTGCCTCCATGTGCAGCAATGGGGTCTCACCCCGTGGGTGGGTGCTGGGCCAGTGGAGTTGGGGACCATCCACAGCCAGGGAGCATGTACCTCCCCAGAGGCAGGCAGGGAGGGCTGAGCAGGAATGCCCCCCGGGGCTGCAATTGGATTTTGCTTGGCCATGCTGAGCCTATCGATCCAGCAGTAATTAAAGTCGCTCCAAAACCTGACTCATATTCAACCTTGGGAAGAAGGAGCTTCTCTGAGAAACACCCTCTGCTTCCCGTGTGCTGGCATGGTGTGGAGCAAAGCCTTGCCAAGGTGCTTCCAGCCCATCTCTCTGGGACAGGAACCCTGCCTTGGGAGTGCCTGGAGCCTAGACAGCAGCACTCATCAGGCAGCATTCTGACCAATGTCCTTAGCATCACGAAGTCCCGCTTGTGAATGCTGATGAGGTTCAGCCCTTGAGGTGGGGTCCACGTTGCGTGGACGCTATATCTATTCTCTGGACCCTGGCTATTTTGTCCCCATGTTCCTGAGACACATCCCTGGGATGTGGTAGTGCTCCCCCATGCCCCTTTCTTGTCATTTTCTGGGCTCGATGACAGAATGACACAGGAAGAGGAGCATGTTGAACCCACAGCCACTCCCGAGAGGCACCAGGGTGTTGGGGTGGACCTCCTGCCACATGTTTACAGGGTGCAAAACCCCTTCTCCAGGTCAGAGGCAGCCGCGGAGGTGTGAAGGCAGGTGAGGAGCCTGCGAGTTGTTTGTGTGCGCGTGTGTATGTGTGTGCAGGGGCTTGCACGCCTAGCCCTGCCGCCGGCTCCGCTGCTATTCCTGGTATTCGCAGCGGGTCGGGACAGGCCTAGGGAGGGGGAGCTGCTTTTGTTGGCGCTCCCCGCACCCTGTCTGGACCCTCCCACGAGAACACAGGGCCGCCAGGACCCGGGGGCTGCGGCAGAGAGGGGTTGCGGGGCGAGGGGCTGACCTGGGGAGTCCCACGGGCAGCGCGGGCAGCGGCGGGGCTTTGCGGCGGGGAGGTGGCTCCATCTGCAGGACACGGACCTGGCCGGGAGACCCGGTGCGGGGGATCCTCGCCGGCCCCGCCCGCCGCTTTCCATGCGGGGCACAGTGCTGGGGGACAGCGGACAGGGACAGCGGTTCCTCCGGCTCCTCCGCCCCTATCCGCGCTCCCGCCCCGAGCGGTGCCCCCTCCCGCACCCCTGCACACCCCCCGTGTATCCCACTCCCGGTGCTCCCACCGACGTCCCTGCACTCCCGAGCACCCCGCACCCACTGCCCCTGCGCCGCTCAAGGGTTCTCATTAGGTACATCCAGTGCCTGGGCATCCCCTGCCCCCAAAGGTAACCCTCACGCTGCTCCGCACCCCTGTAGCCAAGTGCTGCCCCCCGCACCCCGGTGCATCCCATGCCTAGGGATCCCGGGAACGCTCCCCCTCGCCGGCAGCAGCCGGGACGGCGGGTCGGGCCCGGTGGCGGCGGGAGGCGGAGGCGGGGCCGGGCCGGGCTCCACCCCGGCCCCCGGCCCACATAGGCCGGCCGGGAGGGCCCCTCGCCCCCTGAGCCTGCGCCGTCCCGGGGGCGCACGGCCCATCCAGGTGGTCAGAGGAGAGCGTGGTGCAGAAACTGTGGGCGGATCCACGGGAAGGGGTGCTGTGCTGCCTGACTGCGGGGTTCCCGTCCCGTCGCGGGCGGCGGGATGCTGCGGCAGCGCTGCGGGCGGCTCCTGGCCCGGCTGGAGCAGGGACTGCAGCTGCTGGAGCTCGGCGGTAGCGTGGAGGAAGGTGGGTGCGTGCAGCCCCTCGGCCCGGGGCATCCCGGGACCCCTGTCTCCGTCGGGGTTTGGGGGAGCTGGCCCCGCTCCTGGCTGGCCATCCGCTGGTTTTGCCCCCAGACTACATCCGGATCGCTCGGTGCTTCGAGGCGACTCGCCAGAGATGCTGCCGGCTGGAGCAGGACGGCCGTCGTGCCCGCGAGAAGCTGGCCCGTGTGGAGGCCGAGCGGGCAGCGCTGGAGGTGAAGCTCAAGCATGCCCGAAACCAGGTGGAGGTGGAGATGAAGAAGCGGCACCGGGCGGAGGCTGAGCTGGAGAAGCAGGTCAGGGGGCTGGCCACAGGGGTACCCCGCAGGGCTGGCTGCGGGGGCCCCACCGTCTCACCACCACCGTTTCACTTACAGGAGCGCAAACTTCAGCTGGTCTTTGAGTCTCTGATGCGGGAGCCATGGGGCAATGAAATGCTGAGCAAGAACCAGTGCTCTGTTCTCAGTGCCCTGGCTGGCCGGCGCCTCGGGGCAACCCTGGCACCGGGCAGGAGGTGAGCAGGGCTGGCAGACCTCACCCCAGCCCCTCTCCCTCTCACTGCTGCTTGCCTCGAGGGACTGGTTGGGCATGGGGGTGCTTGGGCTCTACAGAGGCATCAGCTGTGAGCTCCCAGGAGCAGCTGTATGAGTAGATGCTGGCTGAGGGGGGAGTTGCTCCAGCTGAGCTCACTCTGCAGGTCATCTGCAGTGGATGAGTCGTGCCAGTCCCTCCTGTCCCACTCAGATATCAGCTATGACCGCACCGAGGACGATGTGGTAAGGAGTGTCCTGTTGTGACCCTCAGGGTTCACCCTATCAGCGAGGGGGTGTTTTTGCCCCACTTTTGCAGTGGAGCAGCCCCTTTGCATGTCCGTGGTTAGGGGTGGGCTACTGTTGGAGCTGGGCATGAATGCTGGGGTTGCACCTGGCCCTGCCAGCCCCTAGACTCCCTGCTGCCTTTCAGGATGTTGATATGACGGTGGTGCGGACTCTGAAGCGCAAAGCCCCGGAGAGGCAGGTATGAGGGAAGTTCTGGGAACCCCAGGGGCTGGTGTTGAGGTGGACTCTGTGCCCCTTTGTGGGTAAGGATCCCCCAGCTCTGATCCGCTATCTAGTAATGTACCCATGGGTCCCTCTGCCCACTGAGATCCTAGTGTGCAGCCCATGTTGGGGTGCTGGCCCTGGGCCATGAGAGGTGAGGGCACCCAGATACTTACCCATCCTAGCACAAGACGCTGAAGGAGCCTGGCAGGGGGTTTAATTTATTGATGCTGGGCTGGGAGCATCGTCTCTCGGCAAACCTCCCGCGATCAATAGAAACTCCATTATGCTCCACCGTGGCCCAGCTGGGCTCCTCAATAATTCATCCCCATATGTGGGCATCCCGCACCCTGTTCTACTTGCACCTCTGCATTGCAGGCCTGGCCTGGCCTCTCCCAGCCCCAGGGCTGGCTCCAACCCAAAGGGGGGGCCTGGGTCCCCCACGTGCCTGGTGTGGGGCAGGCAATGCTGGGGGGGTGAGATGAGACTGGGACTTTTTGTTGGGCTGGGGTCACTTGACGTGAGTGCTCTGGTATGTGGGGCAAAGTCTCTGCCTGCTCTTCACACTATTTTCTCTGTTACTAGCGTGTGTCCCTGGCCCCTCAGATTGGCCCTGTTGTGATGGCAAAGCGACACCGTTCATCTGTGGTACCCCACAATGCTGTGAGTAGGGACCCCAGCGTGCCCTGAGAAGGGATGGGGTGTGTGGGCTGTCCCGTTGCCAGAAGGCAATACTGCAGCCTTTGGTCCTGGGGTGCTGGGGGGTCTGCTAGGGGGACAGTTGTCCCCTCTGGGTGCCTGTGTCCTTCAACCTATATCACCCTAGTCCCAGTGGGGACAGATCCCTGGCTGTGGAGAACCATAGCGATGTGGATCAGGTGGAGCAGAGACCATGAAGGAGATGTTGGAGAACTGTGGGGCTGCAGACAGGCATCTTCTCATTGCCTCCTATCTTGACAGGCAAGTGTCCCCTCTGTGCACCCTCCTGCTGAGGTTCCAGGCCCTGCTGGAAGCCTCCTGCCCACTGCTCTGGTCCCACGCCGCCGTTCTTGCCAGGGACATCGTGTTTCCACGCGTGCAGGTCATGGGAAGGGCTGAGGAGAGGGTTGGTGGGTGATGCAGGATGAGCCTCAGGATGTTGCTGTCACATGGGAGGGAGGGGATCTGCTGAGGGATGATTATCCCCACTATGGAGGTACTGGGGTCCTCTGGACATGCCAAATGCCACTGTCCCATGCAGAGGTTCCCTGAGAGCTGGAAATCCTCCCCCATATCCCAGCTAGTAGATGAGATGGTTTGCCTTTCAGGTCTCCTTCCACTACCTCCTCGCTCTGAAGAGCCGACCACGGTGTGCAGCATCAGTGAAGCTCAGGGCTGCCGTGCCCCTGGGCAGGAGAACCACACTGAGGGCAGCTCAGTAGGGCAGCCAGCACCAGCCTCCTTCCCCTCGCCTCCACAGAGCCTCCCACCAGTCCAGCACCAGTTCACATCCAAAACGGTTTGAGTCCCAGCCTCTCATCCTAGGAGGCAGGCAGGGGGAGAGGGTCGAGAGAGGGGCGGGGGGAGGGGGCAAGGCTCTCCTCTATCCCCCACGCCCATAGTGCTGCCTGCAGGGGGAATGGATGGAGGCAGTGGGGGCTGATTGAGAGAAGATAAAGAAGTGGTACTAGGTATTTGCAAGAAGGGGGGCCCCTGACCCCGCTGCCCTCTCCAGGTGATCCGCCCTGAGCCATGTGGTGTCTGTGGCTCCCGCATCCGCTTTGGGAAGACTGCCATCAAGTGCTGTCAGTGCCAGCTGCTGCTGCACACCAAGTGTCGGGAGCAGTGCCCCAGCCCTTGTGCACCCCAGCCTCGCCATCACACCTGGCCCCGTGAGGTGAGGGGGCACAGCAGTGCTTGGGGGCTGCTCCATGTCCCCATGGGCTTAGGGGCTATCAGCCCCAGGATGCTGGGCCTCTGCCCGCCCTGACTGCAGGGCTGGGTGGTGGGCACAGAGTAGGTCAGCGTTGTCCTCCGCAGGGTGTGCTGGCTGACTTTGCCCCCTCCACGACGCCTCTGGTGCCCCCGCTGGTGGTTCAGTGTGTGACCGAGGTTGAGACGCGAGGCTTGACTGAGGTAGGGGCTGGGACGGTGGAGGCGGCGATGCTGTGGTTCCCGCGGGGCTGAGCCTCTCTCCCTGTGCCCCAGACAGGGCTGTACCGGGTGCCGGGTGCGGAGCAGCTGGTGCGGGAGTGGAAGAGGAGGCTGCTACGGGCTGGGGGAGCGCTGCCTGCCCTCAGCAGTGTGACTGACATCCATGTGGTGTGCGGTGTGCTCAAGGACTTTCTGCGGGGGCTCAAGGAACCACTGGTCACTTTCAGCCTCCACCCTGCCTTCCTGAGTGCTGCTGGTGAGCAGGGGTCCCAAGGTGGGGCATGGGGGAAGAAGAGGCTGCTTCTAACAGTGATCCCTGGTGCCACCACAGATATCCTGGATGGTGCTGCCTGTGACACAGCCCTGCGGCATGTGGTGAGCAAGCTGCCCCCAGCCAACAGGGACACCCTGGCCTTCCTCATGCTGCACCTGCTCAAGTGAGTGGATCATCCTGGTGCAGGTTCTGTCCCCATCTTCTGGCTCTCTGCCCCGCTCCCAAGCTTTGTGCCCTAGAGCAGGGAAGCTGCAGATAAGGGACCCCTTGGCTGGGCAGCATGCTCACACCCTCTGTCCCTGCTTGCAGGGTGTCACAGAGCCCTGACTGCAAGATGGATGTGCTCAACCTGTCCCGTGTGTTTGGCCCTACGCTGGTAGGACACAGCTCAGCCAACCCCACACCACTCACCATTATGGAGGACACGCCGCGGCAGTGCAAGGTGAGGGGTCCTTGAGGCATGGGGTGTACCCTGGGCACTGCCAACATCCCTGTCCTACATCCCTCTCTGCCTAGGTGGTGGCTCGTCTTCTCTCGCTGCCACCTGACTTCTGGAGAGGCTTTATGGGGACAGAGCAGGAGAACCTAGTACCGACACCAGCCCCAGGGGGTGAATGTGGTGAGACGCAAGAGCCCCAGCCCCTCCTGCCCTGGCCTTGTAGCTTCTCTGAAGGGTCCTGGTTGTCCATGGCTGGGGTTTGATAGCTGTCCCCACTCTGTCCTGCAGAGCTGTTCTTCCATCCCATTGTCTCCCCGGAACTCAAGCCAGGCCAGCTGAGCCCCGTCGGTACCTGCTGCCTCCCCAGCACCCTGCGGAGCTGCGTGGGCATGGCCACCCGGCCCCCGTGAGTGCTGCCGAGGGTGGGTGGGAGCCCAGGGGAGCTCGCTTTGTACCCCTGACTCATCTTTCCCCACGCAGGCAGGGGCCGGCCCCGAGGAAGGTGGGCCGGTTCTTCCCTTCTCCGGTGTAGCCTGCAGCAGTGACTCCCAGGGGACATGGAGCTGGCACTGGAGGAGGAGCAAAGCCTGCAGCACCAGGCTGCTTGTGGGGTGGCAGTGCCGAGCTTGAAGCTCTGCTCTGCTTCCCTGGGGTGCTTCCCTTGGGACTGGGGAGCAGAGCTGGCTCTGCCCAGCTGTGGTGGTAAGGATGCTACCCCAGTGCTGTACTTTGTCAGGTTTCTATTAAATGTTTGCAGCAAAACATGCTTGGCTGTGGCTGCTGTCTCTCTCCCTGCTGATGCCAGGGGTTGGGAATCACGGGCATGAGGAAGCCTGGCTGGGCAGTTGACAAGAGTTGTACAGTAAGTACAGGTGTGAGCAGTGCCTATTTTGTGAGGGCAGACAAGGCCCTGTTCCGCCTGAGCTGAAGCCCTCCTCTCCTGCCCTGGAGTCCAGGATGTGGGAGGCCCCTCTTTGAGCCCAGATGTTGGCCTCAAGTAATTGGAGCTGCTGCTGCTCAGGGCAGGACGACCTTAAACTGTTTCCAGACTTCCTAGTGCCTCAGTGGAGGCCCCTTTAACTCCTTCTTCTCCTCCTGCAAAGCCCAAGCAGTGCTGGAATGTACAGCTCTTTCCCTCCAAGACAGGAAAGCAGAATGATGCTGTAATGGAGCAAGGTCCTAGGAAGAGCTCATCTCCCAGCTCTGTGCAAGGGGGAACATAGGGGAAAGGGGCATTACACAACAGGGCTGAGAACTGCCCCAGGGTCACATCCAGCAGCTGATAAACCTTTGTACCTACTAAAAGCCAGACCAGATGTGGTACATGGGAGAAAATTCATGTACAATCCTGAAAGCAAGTACTTTGGCTCAGTTTTCCCCAGCGCAGGAGTGTACACCAGAGGGCAAGGAAATTAACACATCCAAGGCAGAGGCAAAACTGAAGGAGTTTAATGTGCTTAAAGCCAGGGAACAGCTAATCCCCGCCCAGGACCACAGGAGAACTGGCACAGGAAGGCACAGGGCTGGGAGCAAGGATTTACTGCAAATCCATCGAGCTGGGGTGGTACTGGATGAATGGAGAATACCTAATGTGGCACCTCACTGAAGGTGAGAGGCAGGATGGGGCCCTGGGTGGAGTGCAGGGCTTTAGCACAGAGCTCAAAAACAGGGGTAAATGGATATAGGGCAGTGTTGGTTAGTGTAGAGAGCCTGTGCTTCAATAAAATCAGGTTTTTGAGACAAAGCGAGGTGCTAGATCTCTGCCACCTCTGCACATGTAAGTTGATTGCTCTGGTGCCCTGTGAATGTGGCTGGTGCAAAAGGGAGACAAGCAGTGAGCCCCCCAACCTGCAGCCATGCTGGTGTGAAAGATGCTGTTAACCCAGCAGGGTGGCAGAGTTTTGCTGCCATCACTCTGAGCCCTGCCTAAGCAGCAGGCACAGGTCTCAGCCTGACAAAAGCAGGCTTGGCAAGGCTGGCAGCTCTTCTGGCTTGCACTGAGCCCATGGGGGAAGAGGCCGTGCTAGGGGAAGGGGTGCTCTTGCAGTTCCCTCCAGGGCCAGCAGCCTGCCAGTCCAACCCAGCCCTTATGTGCCAATGCCCTTAGGACAGCTTGGCCTTGTTTTCCTAGCAGTAGGCAGGAGCCCAGCTCAGTCAGTTGCAATCACACTGATGAAATCAAAAGCCTCCCAGCTGGCTCCTGTGTGTAAGCTGCCTACACAGGACAGGCACATTCAAAGCTCCCTGGTCTCTAAGGTGGGCCAAGACCTTCCAGGGAGACGCAGACAGCAAATGAAGGGAAAGACTGGTGAGGAGTGGCAAGGTGGGGATGTTAGTGCCCCTTGGTAGAGAAAAACCCAAAATTAGACCCACAACACTGCAGGCAATAAGTACTCCCTGCACAAGTATGCAGGCTCGTGCCAGGGCCACGTGCTGTACCTGAAGCCTTCACCCTGGCCCAGGGCTGGTCCCTGGGCTGCAAGAGAAGCAGCGAGGCTGATGCTCACCAGCTTTAATGTCTGTCTGGAGCAGTAGTCAGGCACTTGCAGGGCTCCTGGCCTGTACCTACTCCTTTAGAGGTACTGAGAACCTCCCAGGAGGGCACAGGCTCCCGTTGTAGGGCAGAGCAGGGAGTGGGTGGCTGGTGCTGACCCCTGACTCACAGGATAATCTGGTTTTTGTAGCTGCGGCTCAACTCCTTGTGAGGAAGGACAATGGAGTTGAGAATAACGACCTCAGCAGGGATGGTGACACTGCAGCCTGCGGGGACAATGCAAGGGGGTTAACAGGAGGGGAGGGACTGCCTCGCTGAGCAGGGCCACAGCCATTCAGTGCAGCAGGGACGTACCCAGGATTGTGATGGATGGTGTGAGGCGTCCATCCCGGAAAAGGGTCTCACTGTCGATCTTGGCATAGGGATCGTTGGGGTTGGGGTCACTGGGCGTTCCTTCCACCCGGGCCCAGCGCCCAATGGTGCTATCCCAGCCCACAATAGTATTGAGGACACAGGTGTGGTCCTGGGGTGAAGGAAAGGGGGAGGCAGGGTGCTGCTGCCTCCCTGAAAGAAGTGGGGGTTAATACCCACTCCCTCAGGCAAATCCTACTTACGTGGAGTGAGGCGCCGTGCAGGACAATGGACTCTCGCACACGAACACCAGCTCCCACTGACACACCCTCCCCAATGGAGACATTGGGGCCCAACTGTGAGGACAGAGGGAGGTGATGAGGACAAGGAGGACAATAATGCCCTTGGCACCCCTGAGCATCTCCCTGCTCCAGGGCTCCCCCAGCCTGCACTCACCACTGCAGTACTGTCAACGGAAGCTGTTGGGTGGATGTACACATTCCCTGCAACACAAGGCAGTGGTGTCAGGGAAGGCAGCTCACAGGAGCCTCTTGGATCAGGGGAGATCCTGCTCATAGGTCCCACTGCCTCCCAAGGCAGCCCCAAAGGCGTTAGCGAGTCAGAAAGGTACCTCGGATGACAGGGCCTCCAGGTTTGTTCTGAGCCAGTCTCTCGGGGTGGCTTTTGCTGTACTGGTTCAGATAAAGGCGGCTGGCATAGATAGCAGAGCTGGAGAAGGAAAAGCAAAAGATTGTTATTGTCACTCTGGCACTACCAGGGCAGAGGAGGAGGATCCAAAATCAGTACTGCCCACCTACCCCCAGGGCCCTGCCTGAGCACCTTCCTCTCCCATCCCTCATATGGATCACTTGATGCTCCTGCTGCACCAACTGTAGCTTCAGCCCTTACCCAGCTGACTTGATCTGGCTCCAGAAGCCATCAGTTTTGTAGACATAGAGTTTGCCACTCCCAGCCAGTGCTGTAAAAACGTCCTGCTCTAGCCGGATCACTTCTGCACGCTGCCAGCCATTGGAGCTTTCCTCTCTGCAAGAAAGAGTCCTGTTAGACACCCACCTCAGTCATGGCCTTGGCCAAGGACCTTGGCAGAGATACCCTCCCCAAATCCAGGGGCTCTGATAAACCCAGATTCCTACCTAGCCATGCACTTCTCCCCAAAGGTGGGGAGAGAGCCAACCATGGGGCTAGGCTGGGACAGTTCCACTGAGCACCAGAGCAGCTGAGGGATGGGGCTCTGCCAGCCAAAATAAGCTCTGAGCCAGAAGTTGATGGTGCAAGAGCCCCACCCAGTCCATGTGGGTGTACGATCCTGTCCCCAGTCCAGAGCCTGGCACAGCTGGAGTTTAGCTTTGGTGGTGGCATAGATGACAGGTGACAGGCTGGCTGGTGCAAAAAGCTGGAGAGGGGAGCAGAGCATTCCCAGGTGAAAGGCTTGCTCAGCCCCTTGTCCAGAGCTGAATGAAAATGGGGTGGGAGGAGAGGAAGGGAGAAGGGGAGTTTCAAGCTGGCCAGGAGGGGAGCAGAGAAAAGAGCAGGCTGGAAGAAGGGGGGAAGCATGCATCATCACTAGGAATGATCCAGCCCAGAGAGCAGCCAGTGCAGACACAGAGGGAAACTTACCCAAGGTAAGGACAGCTGGTGCAGGACCAGGAAACAAGTGAGTGATGGCAGAGGAGGAGAAAAGATAGAGAAAGAATGGAGGATGAGTGTGTCGCTGCAGCCCTGGGAAGCAGTGGGGTGGGAGGGACGCAGAGCAGAGTGAGGCACTCACAGTGCTAGCTCCTGCTGGTTCCTCTGGAACACCTCGCCAATATGCTGGAAGATGGCAGGTGTGAAGAGGTAGATGCCGCAGTTGATGATCTCACTGACAAATGTGCTGGGCTTCTCCACGTAGTGTTGGACCTGGAGGCAAGAGAAGAGAGGTGAATCCTGGGGTGCAGCCCCCACGCCCAGCGTCACACCCTCTGTGTCGCGCTGGGAACATGCGCCCACGCAGGCAGCGCAGCACCCGCTGCCCACGCTGTGCTCAGCTCTCTGAGGCCCTCCAGTACCTCCTGCGTGTCTGCGTTCGCCACGATACAGCCGTAATTCAGTGCCTGTGTCCTGTTGGCCTATGAAGCAAGGTGGAGCAGCGGGCATGTGGATGAAGAGCAGATGAAACCCAAAGCTCACAGCCCAGGACCCACCCACCACAAGAGCTGCTGGCTTCTAAGCCCATGGCAGAGCACTGCAGCTCTTCTGCTCCCCAACACTGCCACTCACTGTGGTACCCAGAATGACAAAGCTGTGCATGTCCCCATGCTGCTGCCGGAACTCCAGCATCTCCTGTAAGGGGAACTCTGAGCACACGTCTGCATTGAGGACAAAGAAGGCCTCAGCACCACCTGACAGGATCTGGTCTCGGAAGTGATAGATGCCACCACCCGTGCCCAGTGCTGCATACTCCTGGAGATACCTGTGAGCCAAGTAGGGAAAAGCAAGGGCTTAGGGAAGCAGGTGCTTGGTGGCATCAACGGGCACCAAGGCCAGAAAGGGTTGGGAGAGTCTGAAGAGATGTAACCCTGCCATGCAGCAATGGGGCTCACATGGACATTGCACAGAAGGAGGCCACGGCAGCTTAGAGCTGGGCTAGAGAGGTATCTCTGGAGCACCAACCAGCCAGGGCAGGGCCCAAGGCAATGGAAAGGTGATGGAACTAACACGGGAGGCCAGCTGTGCCTACATATGGTGGGACAGAGCCCACCTACCTAATGACCGAGCGCTGGCTGGGGGCTGCCAGGCTGGGGAAGGCAGGTGAGGGACCGAGCCAGGCTGTGCCACTGTTTGTGCCCTGGGGGCGCGAGAGCTCCTGCCCACCTGATGGGGATCTTGAACTCCTGCTGTGCCGACACCAGAAAGCGGCTGAGGGCCTCGTGGGGCTGGTAGAAGCCCATCAGCAGGATCTCCTTCATGCCGGGCACCTGGAGAGGGACGAAGGGAGGGAGCAGAGTGGAAAGCGTGGCCCTCAGCTCCACGGCCCCAGCCCCGACCCCCCGGCCTCCCGTACCTTGGCGCAAGCTTCGATGTGGTGCTGCACCATGGGCACACCGGCCACGGGGAAGAGCGGCTTGGGCACCTCGAAGGACAGCGGCCGGAACCGAGTCCCTGCGGAGCAGAGCGGGGTCGGCGGGGCGCTGCGCCGGCGGGGCGCCCGGCGGGGCCCGCGCACTTACCCTTTTGCGGGCCCCCGATGAGGATGACGGCCTTGAGCGGCATCACGGCTCCGCTCCGCTCTGATGATCCCGCGCCGACCTCCGGCCCCGCACTGACCTCCAGCCCCGCACTGACCTCCGGCCCCGCACCTCACCCCGCACCCCCGGCCCGGCCCCGCTGCCGCTTCCGCGCACGTGGCTGCGACACGTCAGCGCCAGGCGGGGCTGCAGGGGCCGCCCGCGACCGCCAGGGGGCGCCCGCGGGGGCTGTGCGGAGCCCTGCGGGTGTGTGCGGGAGCGGCGCTGCCCGTGCGGGTGTTCGCGGGGCCCTGCGGGTGTGCGGGGAGCGGCTCCGTGTGTTGGTGTGCGCAGGGCAGCGTGAGGGTACGAGGGAGCTGCTGTGCCCGTGCGTGTGCCCCAGAGCGTCCGTGTGCGATGCGGGAACACCGTGGGCTCTGACACGCCCTTGGGCACACGGGTGTGCGACGCGCACAGGCATATGAGCTCGTGTGCGTGTCGGGGGAGCGTGTGACAGCCTGCAGGCACGAGGCTGTACCGTGTGCCCGCGCCCACAGCGGCAGTCACAGCACCGAGGGGACGGTGGGTGCAGCGAGGGGCAGCGGGGGGGGCCGGCGGGCTGTAACCAGAGCAGCCCCTGCCGACACGGCCCGGCCTCATATGGGCAGTGGGTATTTATAGCCAGGCATCGGATCCCTCACCAGCACCCACTGTGTCCCCAGCAGGAGCCCAGCCCTGCTGTCTCACTGTCCCAGCCATGTTGGGCCCTCTGACACCCCATATTTTCGCTCCATGACGTGAGGGCTATGTGAATCAGCTCCCCTGCGCTCATCCCAGTACTTTGCAGCTTCCCTGCCTTCTTCACCAGGTTTCGAATACTATTCCTAGCCCAGCCCCACCTGGAAGCCTTCCTGGCCTCAGAACCCTCTTCTCCTGAGGTACCAGGGTCTGCACTTCCAACTCCCACAGTTGCCCCCAGCAAGGCACTCAGACTGGAGGGGCTGCTCAGGGTCTTTATTGCTGCTCTGGCACATTGCTTGCTCCAAACCATGGGGACATTGGCAACTCCAGAGCCCGGCAGAGACAAGGGAACAGGGGTGGGGATGGGAATAGGCAGATGTCTTCTCCCCAAAGTCAATAAATAAAGGCCTATCACTACAGCAGCATCTGGAAGGGGAGTACCCAACCACTGCCCCTGTCCACCTGCTCAGGGCACCCAGACCATGCTGCAGCATCGTGCCACCAGCTGGGGAGGAGTGGGGAGGGGACACAGGGCTTGGCAAGGCACCTCGGGATCAGATGGGAGGGGTGAAGAGTCGGGGGACAGGTGGGCAGGCTGGCAGTGGGGTACAGGGCAAGGTCCAGAGCTGGGTGGGCAGAGCACGAGCAGCATGGGCCTGAGCAGACGCAGGAGGTGTGCGTGGCACCTGGGTGCCCCCCTGCGAAGAGAGAGTGCCTGCCAGTCCCCCGCCCTGGCCTGGGGCACAGCTTACAGCCCCAAGGAAGGCACCGGCATTGGTCCTGGGGCCCCAAACCCGCTCACCAGGACCAGGGCTGGGAGGAGTAGAAGGTGGGGGCCTCGTAGTCTCTGCTCCCAGCCATAAGGACTGGGGCTGTGCCGCTTGGCAGGGAGGTGTGAGCAGGCCCTTCTCTACAGAAACCACTGGAGCAACCTCAGTCCTTGGGTGCTGGTGTGCAAACTGGGCGGAGCACAGGGACCCGCACGCCGTGGCTGGAGGCCGCTGCAGGCTGCGGTGTAAGGCACACGGCTGATGGGGCCTGCGCAGCCAGAGCTGGCTGACATGCTGGCAGCTCTCCCCCTCCCACCTGGGGCTTCCCTTTCCCCACTGTCTGCATCCCATTCTTCTCCTGACCCTCTGCCACATTCTCTGTTCCTTGCAGCAAGGCTTCCCCACCACCCGCCCACTGCCGGACCCCACTGCTGGTCTGGCTGGGGCAGCACCTCCTCTCCATTGGCACTGCCAAAATTATGCTGGCCACCATTGTCCCTGGCAGCAGCACACGAGGTCCATGGACTCATCCCGTCGCGTCCTGGCTCCTCCTCAGCCGCCCCGTACTGCGGCCCATGGAATGTTCCTCTGGCTCCTCGGCCCCTCATGGCTGTGGCCGAGGCACCAGCTACTGTGGCCCTGGTGGCTGTCCGCCCTGGTAGGAGCGGAGTAAGACCTTGTGCTTGGTGACGGCCTCACCACGGCGCCGCTGGTGATCCACCAGAAATTCCTTGAGACGGTTGGTGGTGAAGGTCAGGGTCTGGCGGCGCAGCTTCATCAGGTAGGCATCCTGAAGCCAGGCATTGGCAAAGCAGTCCTTCACCGTGGGGCGGCTCCTGGGGCAGAGCCAGCTCTGCGTCAGGAACTGCAGTGTGCCCACTGACGCTCCACCCCCTAAACCCAGCCACCACCCCTGCCCTGCAAGGCTTAGGGATCCCAGCAGGGGCAGACATCCACTGCCAAGATCAGGGATGGACTCCAGGGCCCTGGGCTCAGGAGATCCCAGACCTCTCCAGAAGCAGGGATGGACCACAGGGTCCCACTGATGATGTCTGGAGGGGTCCTGTGTGGCAAGGAGTTGGCTTGGTCACAGGCACAGTCTGGGGCCTCATGTCCTCCCTGGCTGGGCCAGGCACTCACCAAGGGTGGACAGTGAGGACCTTGCGGATGAAGAGGGCAGCAGTCTGTGAGACATTTGGGTACAGCCTGAAGGCATCAAAGCGCCCTGCCAGTATGCGGTTCTCCGTCTCGATGGGATCCAGTTCAAAGAATGGTGACCGCCCGCTGAGCCTGTGATGGTGGAGGGGGTGGCATGGGCTGGGGGACAGCAGCAGAAAGTCCCCTTGCGCATAACCCTCCCTCCCCCTTCCCTGGTTTAGAACAGCCACAGCTACCCAGGGTGTCTCCATCCCCATGTCCAGCTGTGAAGGGTCTGCTGGGCTACAGCATCCCTCAGCCCACAATCAGCTTGGTGTCCCCCATGGCACCAAGCCCTGAGTGGGGCTGACTACACTTCAAGGTGCTTGTTCCCCAGCCCCTTCTCTTACATGATGTAAGTGAGGACACCAACGCCCCAGACATCTGCTGCGGAGCCCACCGGGTCCCCCTTCACCACCTCTGGCGCTGTGGGCAGGGAAGCAGGTCTGTCATACATGCTGAGACACCAGCCCCAGCATCCACACCACTCCCAGCACCTCCAGAAGCTGCAGTAGCCCCAGCACCCACAGCATCCCCAGTATTCTCAGCACCTACAGAAGTCACCACATCCCCAGCATCCACAGCATCCCCACACAGTATGCCCAACACCCACAGCAGCCAAGCATCCACAGCAGCCACAGCACCCCACTATTGCACCCTCCAGCACCCCTCCCTGACACCCACGCTACCCTGACATCCCAATACCCTGACATCCCAATACCCTGACAGAGCCCAGCACCTCCAAAGGGATCCCAACTGCCCCACAGCTCCCAAACTCTTCCACTGACCCCAGTGGCTTTCACAGACCCCCCCAGCTCCCCCCAAAACCCAGTTCCTCCCAATTCCCAATCTCCCCAGTGCACGGGCATCCATTCACATCTTTGGGAATAGGCATGCTCAAGTTCCTTCCCTCTCCTCATCCCAACTCCTATGCCACTGCACCCCTCACATGTGCCTCAGGATGCCCCTGAGGTGCCCCACTCACACATGTACTCCAGGGTGCCAGCACGTCGCCCCAGCTGCCGCAGCACAAGGGGATTGTAGGTCTGGGCACTGCCAAAATCAATGATCTTGAGGGCATTTGTGCCTGAGACGATGATGTTGTCTGGCTTGATGTCGAGGTGCACGATGCGGCGGCCATGCAGGTACTCGAGGCCCTGCAGGAGCTGCAGTATGTAGCTCACCACGTCATCCTCTGAGTAGCGAAACCTGGGGGCAAGTGGCATCAGTGGACAGTCCTGTACCAGCAACTGTCCCCGGCAGGCCTGTGCCCACCCGTACCTGTCCACGATGCTGTAGAGGATCTCCTTGCCGGCACAGTTCTCACAGATGAGCACCAGGTAGCGGGGGGTGATGTACGCCTCGTGCAGGGCCATGATGCGCTCGTGGTGCAGTGCCTTGAGGATTTCGTACTCCTGCAGCACGCTCTGCTTCCTCTCTGCCTCATAGGGCACAATCTTGGCCATGAAGTGCTTCCCCGTGGCATTCTCCTTGCACAGACGAATTACCCCGAAACGGCCCCTGCAGCGTAAGGCAGCACTCAGCATCGCTGGCATGGAGCACTGGGGGCAGAACAACCCTGGCAGAGCATCGCATCCCATGGCTACTCACCTTGCCTTCTCATCCAAGAAAGTGTATGGCTTCTGGGGGACACCCTGCCGCAGTGCTGTGCCATCTTTTGCCCCTGGGACCCCACTGTCAGCTGGGGGCTCCTTGGAGGATGGGGGGGTGGTGGTGGTGGGCTCTGGCACAGGGGGTGATGTGGGGGGCATGGAGACAAAGGAGGTGACCATGTAGGGAGGCATCTTCCGTGCAGGTGCAGTGTTGGGGGTGGGAGATGGTGTAGGGGCTGGACTGGGGGTGCTTGACACTGGGGAAGCAGGGGGGGACTTGGAAGGTGACAGAGCCTGGGATGGAGGGGAAGTGTCCGTGGGGGGTGCATCAGACCCCTGTGTGGAGGTGTCTGTGTGGGGAGAGGCAACAGTCCAAGGAGGGGTGAACATCAGCTCGGGGGGAACATAGACAGTGATGTTAGGTGGAAGCTCAGGGTCTGGCAGATGACCCTCCTCATGGGGAGCAGGGGACTGGGGGATCCCTGGGGGGACACCCGCCTGTGCATCCCCAGCTGTTTTCTGTACCACTCCCTTGTGCTTGCGTGGTGGTGTGGTTGGGGGGACCCCTGCTGTCAGTGGCTCCGGCTGCTCCACCGGTGTCTGGGTTGACCGGCTGGAAGCCACCTTCTCAGGGACGGGGATGTGGACAGGGACAGCAACATCCTTGGCTGGAGCAACTCGGGCATCTGAGGGAGCAAAGGAAGGTATGAGCCAGGTGGGGGTAAGTCAGGAGTGGGGTGTAAGAGGCACCTAATTTTCCAAAGCACTGAGGAGGAAGATGCGCTGGGAATCAAGAACACCCAAAGCATCCCAGAGGCCCCACAGCTGCCCTGTACCCCATGAGACAAGGTTCACTCACCTGCCGCCTCAAGATGCACTTTTGCTGAGGGGGTGCTGTAGGGTCCCTGCCCAGCCTTGTTGACACAAGCCACCCGAAATCTGGCAGTGCTCCCAGGGGGCAGGTCTGTTACATTGAAGTAGCAGTCCACGATGCCCGTGCTGACAATCTTCCACTCATGCTCCCCTGCCAGAGAAGGAATAAGATGAGGCCAGGACAGACCAGGGACAGAGGCAGCCCATAGTCCCCCATCCTTGACACCATCAAGCCACAGGGGACAGCCAAGACATTGGGCACTTTTGTCCTGTCTAGGTGTCCCCGTGAGCTCATCTTCCTGGCTGTGGCTCCTAGGGGATGAGAGGCAGTGAGTGCCACGTACCATCCAGCCTGCGCTCCAGCGTGTAGGTGCAGGGGGCTTTGCTCTCCGCGGGCTTCCACAGTACCAGCACCGTGTTCTTGTACTTCTGGGGGATCTCTGGAGTGCCTGGCCGCCCAGGGAGACCTGCAAGGGGACAGACAGGGTGGGCAGGGTGCCTGGCCAGGGCAGGGCAGGGCAGAAGCTGCTGTGATGTGAGGACAAACAGCACGTGGGCTCAGAGATGCTGGAAGTGCTCACGTAAAACCAACCTGTCCCCTCTCAAAAAGCCCCAGTCTGGTGCAGATGCAGAGAGCAGAACTTAAGTGACCTGCTCCAATCGGTCCCCAGCCCTGGGGTGTGTGCCTGGCTTGTGCTCTTTCCCCATGGGGCAGCACCTCTGTCTCCCGAGGTCCCCCCAGCCTCCTTACGTGCCACAGCCAGTGTGCAGGAGCTGATGGCCGTGCCCAGTATGTTGGCGGCTGCACACTCGTACAGCCCTGCGTCCTTCCTGGAGACCTTGGTGATGGTGAGCATCTGCCGTCCGTCCTTGCAGGAGACAATGTTCAGTGCACTGTCTGGCTGTAGGGACTTCTTGTCTGTGGGGGAGCAGAGGAGTGAGATGATACAGTGTCCCTCTAGAGCCCACCCACTGAGACAATGCACGCAGCCCCCACCTTTCATCCACAGGATCCGGGGGGTCGGGCTGCCAGCAGGCAGGCAGCAGAGGGTCAGTGCCTCGCCCTCCAGCAGCACCTGGTCCTTCAGTTTGATGTGGAAAATGGGGGGGAAATCTGGAAAGCAGAGTGGTAGGTTAGGCTGGGACAGGGATAGGCACCCACCATCCCATCCTGGGGCTTCACCTACCTGATTCACTGGGTGCGTGTGGCCGGCCAGCGGCAAGTGCCTCCTCCTGCAGAAGGCTGGAGGGGATGCTGGGCTGTGAGGCCATCTTCTCCTTCTTGCCCCGGGAGAGCCCCCACCGCTCCCAACGAGACCTCTTCTGGCTGTCACCCCCACCTGTGGGCACCCAGGGCAGCTGAGAGAGGGGCCAAGCCATGGCACCCATGACTGCCATGCCCACAGCGACTGGGCCATGGGTCCCCAGCAGGAGCCTCCCATAGGATCCCCCCTCATCGCTCACCTTTGGCGGAGGCAGAGGAGCCCGTGCTGCCCTCAGAGCGCAGAGACTCAGAGGAGGGTGCGGGTGCTGGGGGGGGACCTGGTCTCAAGCTCTCGCCCTCGGAGCTGGTTCGACGAAGCTCTCGGGGCCCCTCGCCCTCTGGCCGCTCATCTGACACGCTGCGCAGCCGCGCGGAGACCCGCTCCACTGTGGCACTGATCTTCCTCCGCACGGCTACCGCCGGGGACTCACTCTCCCCACCACCCCCTGGCTCTGACTTGAGGCTCTCAGAGTCCCTCCGTTCCTTGGAGCTGGCCATGGCCATGCTCCAGGAGAAGCGGCGCCCACCAGATGGGGTCTCGCTGCCTCCATCCTCCCCCATGCTCTTCTTCCTTTCAGCAGGTGGGGTCCGCTTGAGGAGCACAGACATCCTCCGGAAGAAGCCCCTATCCTTCTCCACCTCATGCAGGTCCTGTACTGACTTGGACTTGGCTGCCAGCCCAATAGGCCGGTCCCTCCGCAGCTCCAGGGGCACACCAGCTGGTGTGGGACGGTAGATGCCCTCATCGGAGACTGGGGGGCTGGCCAGGTGCCGGTCCTCAGAGCGGGAGCGGGTGAGGAGCTTCAGACCCCGGGTGAGGGATGATTCCCGGCCCCTCTTGAACTTGGCCTCAAAGACCTCCTCCGAGTCGATGTCCTGGATGACCAGGGAGCTGGAGGAGCCGGTGGGCTTCACCTCCCTCCTCATTGCCGGTGTTGGTGTAGGCGGTTTTGCAGGGCTGGCTGGTGGGGTCTCCTTGATGGCTGATGGGGTCTCCTTGATGGTTGATGGGGTCTCCTTGGTGGTTGGTGGGGGCTCCTTGGTGGTTGGTGGGGGCTCCTCAGTGGCCGGTTCCCCAACTTGCGTGGCTCCCATGGCTTGCATCATCTTGGCATAGGAAGACTTTATGTGGGTTTGGGGGCCAGGGGTGGAGGGCTGTGGTGGGATGGGTGCTCCCGTCCTGGCAGTCCCCTCCCCACTGGGTTCAACAGCCTTTGTGGGTGACCTCTCTTGCTCCCTGGCCGTGGCCTTCTTCCCCGTGGTGGTAGCAGCCATGCTGGCCCCAGGCTGGCTGTGTTCCTCAGAGGTGCGTCTCCTTGCGGAGCCAGCCTTGGCAGGGGGAGCTTGGGGCACAGTGGTCTCTGCTGCAGGGGGTGTTGGTGGGCTTGGGGTGTCTGATGTCACTGTGGGCCGAGCATCAGAGAGGGCCGAGAGTGAGGGGGACTCCTTGAGCCGCTGGGCCTCTAGGCAGGCCACTGGGATCTCCAAGGGTGCACCAGAGCGTCGGTGCCGGACAACAGGCTCGGCATCCCCGTGGCTGAAGGAGCTGCTCTTCTGCAGCCGGCCCTCAGAGGGGAGGAGGCGTGGTGAGGTGGCCTCACTGGAGGCTGCCCGCACCAGCCGTGGCACTGCTGGTGCCTCCAACCGGCCTGGCCGTGGGACTTTTTTGTCAGGGCCAACCCCCAGGGTCTCCAGGAGGGGACCCCGCAGACCGCTGACCTTGCTGTCCCCAGAGCTGCCCCGCAGCAGCCGCTGGCGCATCAGCTCTAGGCGCTGGGCGTGATCATCCTCCCCCCAGGTCACCTTCCGCCTCGGCAGCTCCATGGAGGCTGCCTTGGCCAGGGCCCGGCGGGAATCCCGTACCACTCCAGCCCCTTCCTCAGTCCTAGGGGACTGTTGGAGCAGCAGGGCGCTGTCAGCAGATCCACCCCTCTTCAGCTCTCCCCGACGGGCACTCCCTGGGGACTCCAGACTGGAACCCTTCCTCATGGCTTTGCGAGGGTACTCTGGCCTCTTCTGTGCTTCAGGTGCTTCTTCATCAGAGGAGCCAGGTGCCTCCACCTCTGCACATGGTCGCCGTGGCCCAGCACCCCTTGGCCGCTTTCCCAGAAACACTCCGGGCTTCCCTGTGCCCTGGCTCTGCCACTCCATGGCAGAGACCTCCCCCTCTGGCTGCAGCCCCTCAGATGGCCCAATGGTCTCATCATCCGTGGGTATCTCATTGAGTGACATGCGAGAGCCAGAGAACTCCACCTGGTGTGGCATGGGGATGAAGGGCAGCTCATCCAGGTCATCTGAGTCTGATGAGGATGACAGTGGTGGTGACTCCTTGAGGTGCCGGGGCACAGCAATGGAGAGGTGATTGGATGTGTCCTCCAGCAGCTCTGGGATCGGCCGCAGCACCATGTTGCACTTGTAGCTGATCTGTGAGCGCTGCAGCCGGCAGAGAGGGCTGGATCAAGCCCAGGTGCATGGCATGGCATGGCATGGCATGGCATCATCCTGCCGGTGCACATCACCCCATTTTGCCCAGCACATAGCCCTGCCCGCTCCCTTGCTCCCCAGCCCCTGCCTTCACCTGCCATTTCCGACGGGAGAGGAAGAGCTTGAGGTGGTCGGTGCTGATGACCTTCCCCTTGGCCAGCGTCTGTGGGGTGAGGGGACAGCAGTGACCCATGGAGCCTGCAGCAGGCTCAGGGAACCCCGTGGCCGCTTGGCACTAGTCCCTGCCTAAACTCACCTTAAACCAGGGATGCTCCAGGGTCTGCTCTGCATTGGGTCTCCTGTGAACCGAGACCACTGAGTGAGAACCACCCAGGCTGGGGGACTTTGGCCAGGGTAAGGGCAAAGAGGGTCTGGTTGCCTGTACTGCACCCAGGCAGGGCTGTGCAGCCAGCTTGCCCTTGGGCATCCCAATGTGCAGGGATCTCCACCTTCCCTTGAGCTCAAGGCTCATGCTGGAGGGGCAGGGGATTGGGAAAGAGGACCCTGCAGCACTCACAGCCTGTCGTTGACCAGCACTTTGATAACGAAGCCCTTGGCTTCCCGGGTGAGCCCCTGGAACATCCTCTCCTCAAAAGCCACATTGTAGTTGCGGATGTTCATCAGCGTCGTCTTGTCATTCTCTCCCACAAAGGGGGAGATCCCCGTCAGGCTGCCAAGGAGGAAGCACTGTCATTGGGCCGTGGGGACATGGGAAACAGCATGAGAAGTACAGGAGACTGAGGACAGGACCTCACACCCCAGCCCTGCTGCCAATGGGAGGGCAGAGGCAGGAGCAGCTGGGGAGGAGGCTGAGTCTGCAAGGACTCATGTGCATGATCACATCCTCAGCTCTGGAACTGGTGAGGGTATGGGAAGGGCGTCTCTCCCATGAAGGCCCACCAGGGCACTTACCAGAGGTATGCAATGACCCCCACAGGCCTGCGGAGAGGAGACCACAGTTACTGCACATCATGAGCCCTATGGGGTGCAGTCCCTGCTGACATAGCAGAGACCCTACCAACCACCCCAAGGCCACCCTTACCAGATGTCAGTGACACTGGAGACAGGGGTCTGGTTGACGATCTCAGGGCCCACGAACTCGGGGGTGCCATACTTGCAGTACTGTGGCTCCTCAGGTGTCAGCTCCTGTGCATTGCCGAAGTCGCAGATCCGGACCTGCTCGCTGCTCAAATCTGCCATCAGGAGGTTTTCTGGCTACAGAACAATACAGAGCAGAGTGGAGCTTGGCAGGATGCAGGGGCTTTCCCCAGTGCTCTGGCACTGGGGGCAGTGCCTCCCAACTGTATACAGGAATGTTCCCTGACAGCAGGACCAAGCCCCTGACAGTGCACCAGGAGCCCTTCCTTCAGGGCACAGGGCAGAAGGGTTCTGTAAAGGCCTGCACTCACTTTGATGTCCAGGTGCAGGACACTGTGCTGGTGCAGGTAGCAGATCCCTTCCAGGACCTGGCGCATGTAGGACCGAACCTGCAAGAGAAGGATTGGAGAGGGTGGGCACTCTGAGCATGGGTCAGCCCCCCACTGGCCCTGTGCAGAGGAGGGTGTGGGCTGTAACCCCCTTAGTAGCCTGATATAATGAGCACTGCACAACTCTAAGGCTGGAACAAACCCCAGTGTCCTCAGGACTCCTCCCTTCCCCATTACTTTGCTCCCACAGCATTTACTCACCTCCGACTCACACACCGAGGGCTTCCTCACCATCCTGTCCAGCAGCTCTTCCTCAGCACAACTGGGCCCCAGTCAAGGAGCACAGAAATTCCATGCTCAATTGTGCCCTGCACCCAGCTCCTCTTCACCCACTCTGCCCACCCATTTACCCCAGAAGCCTCCCCCCATCCCCTGTGCAGTGCACTCCTGGGGCAGCGCCTGCAGGATACAGTTCCATGACTATGATGACTGCATTCTTCTTCTCAAAGGCATCATGGAAGAAGACAATGCGCTCGTGGTCCAGCTGTGATAGGATGTGTAGCTCCCGCCGTGCTGACTGCTTGGCCTTGGTCCTCCCAGGGATGAACTTGGCGGCAAAGTCCAGTCGGCTGCTCTTCTCTGTCACCCTCCGCAGATAGGAGAAAGCCCCCCTGCAGCACAGCAGTAGGAACACAGGAAGATAAGATGTTGGGTGAGCAGGAGACCATCCCTTCCCTGAGCAGCTGGTGCAGGCACTCACTCTGCAGGGAGCTGCCCACAGCTCTCCATGACCCTCCACGGAGACTCCGAGCCTGGCTTTTTTCTGGCCAAGCCAGCTCCCCACCCTAAGCTGGCCCTGCAGCATCCATTGACACCTAAGAGCAGCCCCAGCACACCAGGATCTGATGCACTATGGAGCTCAATTCCTATCCCTGTGGTGTCCAGGGTGCCCCATCGTGCCAGCGGACACGTACCTCCCAATCTCCTCATGCACATCATAGTAGTCAGTCAGGCGTCGTGCCTTGTGCAGTGCATCCTCCTCCATGGCAGCATCAGTACTGGGCTGGGCTGTGGGAAGGAAAGGCACTGGCATGGGGCAAGCCAGGCACCCAGGCTCTGTCCTCAAGGGCTGGGGGACCAGTCAGTCATACCTGCCCGCACTACCAGCTCTGCCTTGCAGGAGACCTCCCCAGCCAGGTTCTTGGCTGTGCAGGTGTAGACACCGTTGTCAGGTTCGGCAGCACCCAGCACCACCAGTGAGCACTCATTGTCCTCATATACGAAGCTCAGGTGGCTGCTTTCCTCCAGCAGATCCCCATCCTGAGGGTGGCAGGGGTGTTGTGGGCATCCTGTCCCATCCCTGACCAGCTCCCACAACCCTTTCCCCATAGTTAGGGATGGGGCACACCCTGTATCAGCAGGGTTGAACACAACCCCAAAGTCCCAGTGCAGCAACCCAGGTGAGGCAGTGAAACATGTGGGTTCAGTGGGTCTGTGGGTGAGGAAGTGGTTGGGGGCTCCCAGCCCACCTTGTACCACATGATGTCCGGCAACGGTTTCCCCTCCACCACCACAGCGAAGCGCGGTGTCTCCCCTTCTTGGACATCGATGTCCTCCATGATGGTCTCAAAGCGTGGTGCCTCTGCCAAGAGACAGGGCATGGGGCACCACTAGACAGTGTCATTCCCCTACCACTGGCAGGGGGTGTATGGCTGGGAGGCACTGCAAGGAAGTGCCAGCTCATGGTGTAGGGGCATGGAGCAACATGGGGCAGTGCCACCCCAATGCAAATGGGAGTGGGACATCAAGGGGCAGGCAAACAATGGAATGTGCCTGCAGCATCATGGGGCAGTTCCCCATTGCTGTGGGGCACTGTGAGGCATGGGGCACTGTGATACTGCATCTCCCGTAACATGTGGATATGGGGTACTGTGGGGCAGGGCCACCAATCACAACTCTGTGGGACATTCTGGAGGGATCCTCTATGGCTCTTGGCCCTGGAGGCAGTGCCTCCCAACTATATGCAGGGATAGGACACCCTGCAGCAGTGCTATCAATGGCTGAGGGACACCATGGGGCACTGCCTCCCCATGCACATGGTCATGGGGCACATGGGACACTTCTGCCCAGGTCAGATGTAGGTAAGGGACATTAGGCAGCAGTATCAATGCATGGTTTATTATTTCTCAACCCCACGGGTCATTGCCACCCTATAGAGTGGCATCCCCATGTGAGTGTGGAGCACTGAGGACTAGTATCATGCTATGGGGCAGTGCCCTGGTGGCATATGGGCATGTGGCACTGTGGACTGGTACTACCCTGCAGGGCAATGTACCCCCCTCCATGGTATATGGGATTGGAGTACCGTAGGGTGATGCACTGTAGGGTGGAGGGACACAGCCCCTCAGTGTGGGGACACCTACCTGCAAGGCAGAGGCGGAGGGTGCAGTGGGCAGTGCCATGACGGTTGCTCACCTCGCAGGTCAGCAGCCCTGCAGCCCCCCGGCCCACACGCAGCAGCCGCAGGCAGTGCTGGTCGTCATCCGGCATTGTCACTTCGCATGTGCCTTGCAGCTCCCCCAGCACCTGCCCACCCCTGCAGGCACACCAGATGCCACATCACAGCCCCACAGGCAGCCCCAGACCCACTAACCCACTGATCCCATTCCAGAGCCCCATGACCACCTCCTGACCCACAGACAGCTCCAATTCCCACCCCACAGCCCCACAAACTGCTCACACCCCATCACTAGTTCTGCCTCCTGAATGGCTCTTCCCCTTAAAACCCCACAGACAGGATCTCCTTCCTCCCCAGCTCTGCACAGCCCTGAACATCACTGCTGTGTGCACCCCCAGCTCAGCCCCAGGGAAGGAGACCCCCACACAGAAACATACACCGTGGGCTGCATAGGAAACTGGTAGGGAAGCCCCTCTTTGTCCATCCCATAGAGATGCTGGGCCATGTCCTACCTCTTCCAGGTGACAGTGGCCTCCACATGGTTGATGGTGATGGTAACAGAGGCTGGCTGGCCCTCCACTACATACACAACATCGGGCTTGTCCAGGATGACCGGGGACTCCTCCAGGTAGGGACCTGTCACATGCATTGTCACCACCCCGCCAGACCCCGTGCCACCCAGCCCTGGGCAGCTTACCACCTGACGAGGGACAGAGACCTCCACCGCAGCTACCCAACTCCTTCCCACTGCCCTTCTCACCTCGATCCAGGAGCTGCACAGGCCCCACAGGCGGGGATGGCTTGCTGTTGGTCTTGGGGGTGGCGGTGATGACACGGAAGAGGTACTGGGCACCCTTGGTCAGCCCATGCACTGTGTAGGTGGTCTCCTGCACACCGGTCACCAGCACCACCCACTGTATTGTGCCCAGCACTTGCATTTGCACGATGTAGGTCACCGAGCTGGGGTCTGTAGGGGAAGAGAGTCAGTGCAGAGCCCCCAGTATTGGGCTAACCCATGGGCCGCATCACAGCATTGCCCACCCCCTGTCCCCTCACCTATGGCGGTGTCCAGCCACTTGGGTTTGTTCCAGGTCAGTGTGATGGCTCTGCCAGTCACTGAGGCTATGGTGGGGGGCCCATCTGGGGGGGTTGGCACCACATCTGCATGGGGAGGTGAACAGGGATGTGAGTATGGCCACTGCCCCCACTCTTCAGGGCATCTGCCTTATGCTCTGGCAGATGCTGGCTGAGCGGATGGATGAGACCAACAATTCTCCCTGGTTCCCTAGTGGGGGGTCAGCCTAGTGGCCCCTGTGGAGTTGGTGCTGCCAGCAAGCTTCATGTGGGACCTGAGAGTCCAGGGGTTGGTCCTGACCCCACAAGATGAGAACTGCACTGCTAGCCCTGTAGTCCCCTCTAACTTGAACTGCCCTGTGATCATAAGCCCCTAAGACCTCACGACAGCACCAGGGCACAGCCTAAAAGGGTGGCATCAAGTCGCTGCACATCCCCAGTGGTGCCTGCTGCCACTTACCAGTGACATAGAGGTGCGCATAGCACGTGGCCTTCCCCACTTTGTTGGCGATGACACTTTTATACACACCAGCATGTGCATGGCTGACGGCTGTGAACACCAAGCGATGGATGTCCTTATCTGGTGGAGAATAGGAGGACACAGGTAAGACCTCACCAGCTAAGCGGCACACAGCTCCCCTCCCTCATTTATGCCTCATGGGGCATAAATGTCTGAGGGGTGATGCCTTCTCCCAGAGTGTTCCCCCTTCTTCCACCCCAGGTGGAGGAACCCCAGTGGGCGGAGAGGGCAGTGGGGAGTCCTACACTGCATCATCTTGCGGTCATCGGTGCTGTCAATGCGGGAGCCATTGTGGTACCACGTGATGGAGGGGTAGGGCATCCCGGCCACCTGGCACTCCAACACAGCCTCCTTTGACTCCACCACATCCAGGTTGTGCAGCGGCTTCAGGAAATCGGGCATGGTGAAGCACTCTGTCTCTGTCTCCACCTGTTCTGGCTCCTCCGGGATGGATGGCATCTTTTCCAGCTTGGAGCTGCAAGAGCCCGCACATGCTCACGATGGAAGCATGCTGCCCACAGCCCAGCCCCGACCCCAGGCTTTGCATAAACCCATTGTATCCCAGCTCCCAGAGGAGAGCAAGCAGAGGGAAGCAGATTCTGGAGACTGCCCAACTCTTACATCTGGGAGGCAGCAGATGGCCGTGGCTCCTCCACATAGAGCTCAGCAGAGCACTCCACATGGCCATGGATGTTCCTGGCAGTCGCCCTGTACTGCCCCTCATCCTCGCTGCCCACATGCACAATGACCAGTGAGTGCAGCCCTCCATCCTGCTGTATCCGCACATTCTCCCCCTCCTGCACTGGCAGGCCTGCAGAGACACACACCAGCATCAGCATCAGACCCCTGTCCAGCATCAGCCAGGTGCCAGCCTTTAGGAGCAGCCCCAGAAGAGATGGCTCCCTGCAGGACCCTTGGCAAGCTCTCTGGGCTTGGGGGTTACCAAAGTGGGTCCAGGTGACTGTCGGGGGGGGAGTCCCACTGATCATGCAGTCAAAACGCGCCGTCCTCCCTTCCACCACATCCACGTTCTCCAGCTTGCGGGTGAAGAGTGGCTGCACAGAGGGCTGCACCGTCAGCCGGGCGCTGCAGGTCAGCTCATCTGTGAGGAGAGCGGGCAAAAGTGAGCCCCTGTAGCATGTGCCTGTGCAGGGCAGGAGGCAGACTGCGACCACATGGCTGCAATCCAGCAGCCAGTGTGGCTATGGCTGAGCATACTCAGTGCCTGTTGGGGGCTGAGCCCAGGTGTGTGGGGTGCCAGGCTCTGTCCCTGTGCAGGGCAGAGGTGTACAAGTGTGTGCAAGGTCCCCATACCCAGGGCTGGGGCTCTGCTGGCAGCAGGTGCCTCTTTCCTCCCTGCACAGCAGTACAGGTGCCAGCAGCAAGGTGAGGGCAGGAGGTCATAGCTGGCCTAACCCCTTGGGGACAGGGAAGTGATGCTTAAGCAGGAAGTGCCACCACGTGCAGCACCCAGGGACAGCATGGAGACAGGTGTGGGCTGGATGCTCCTGGTGAGGGAGTTTGCAACAAGGACCATTTTGCAGTGATGGTATTGTCACCCACCCTGGGCAGGGATGGGCAACACCATGTTCAGGCCCAGTCTCAATTTCCCGAGCCCAAAACTGCTGCTGCTCTCAAAATCCCACAGGCATACAGCCTCCTTCATGGAGGGGTGCACAGGCTCAGCCACAGAGTACAGAGAATGCCACTGCCCCCTGCACTCCCCACAGTCCAGCTGTTCAGGTGAGCTGGAGTGTGGACTCTGTGGGAGAAGAGGCTCTGGCAGCATGCACAGGCAGTGTTGGAGCCATGGGACAGAGGACCATGCTTCTCTTCCTGAGCTGCCACTGATGATGGCTTGGTGGAAGAGGGTGGGCAGCCTTGACTCGCTGTCTATTTCCCCACCATCTCCCAAGCCAGCAGAGACAGGTCAGTATTGGAGCTTGGCACTGAGACTCTGGAGCCAGAGGCTCTAGAGCCAAGGGACAGGGACAGCTGGACTTCAGGCCTGCATCCACCTGGTGCAGCCACGGTGCAAATGCATCTTCCCACATTTTGGGGAGCTGCGTGCATGCTAGCAGAGGAGCTGAGTGGGGTGGGACAGGGCTGCAGGGCTTAGAGTGCTGGAGCCTGAGAACTGAAGCACACCAGGTTTCCTTATTCCCTTGTCCCCCATCTCCAGCACTCACAGCTACATCCCAGGGAACAGAGCTCTGAGCTGGGGGCAAGGGGGTCTATCCATCCCCTAGGGCCAAACCCTAAGTGAGACCCCCTCTGGGGAGCTGCATGCCCACCACTTACCTTTGGCAGTGCTGAGCTTGCAGGTGTAGATTCCACTGTCGTCCTCGTGCACGGAGGTGAGAAGCAGCTTGCACTTGCGCCCGTCAAAATGCATCTTGCATTTGAGCAGGGCAGGCTGGAGCAGCCGGCCCCGTGACAGCCAGTCCACGTCCATGTCTGGCGGGCCGGCCACCAGGCACTCAAAGACTGCCAGCTCCCCCGCCCCGACCACCAAGTCCTGCAGGGGAACCACGATGGCCAGGGACTGGCATTCGGGGCGAGCTGCCCAGGGAGGGGGGAGAGAGAAAGAAAGAGAGACGCATCTCAGCAACTGAAAAGCAACCATGAGAAGTGGCAGTGATGGAGTGGGGGTACGTGCAGGGCAGGGGTTCATGCAGGGAGAGGGTCTGGTGCGGCGGGCAGGGAGTGCAGCAGGGAAAAGTGGGAGGGGAGGCGAGATGTGGAAAGCAGAGCTGAGCCGGGAAGGGGACTAGGGGTGAGGGGAGGTGTCCGTGCCAGGAACACACCACACAGCGCTTTACCAAACAGATTTTATTAGGGCTACAAAAGAAAAGGGTCACGGCCTCGCAACCCGCCCCCCTGTCAAGCCCTCTCCCTGGGGAGAAGAGACCCGGAGCGATGGGATGCTCCAGGCAGACATAAGCCCTGGGGCTAGAAGAGACATCTCTTGGTGGCCAAGCTGGCACCTGAGTGGCTGCTGTGAAGCCAAAGGGGCCAATGCTCTCTGTCCCCCCCTGCAACTCAGGCAGGGTGCTCCCTTGTGGGCTCCCTGGGGTCTCCTGTCTCCCACGTTCCAAGATGACCATCATAGAGCTGCCACTGCATTGTAGCCCCTTCCCTAAAGCCCTGGCCAGCATGGCTGCAACCATGAGCTCAGCTCCCCACTCCCCTTCGCTGGGCACCGAGAGAGAGGCAGCAGGACACGCAGACAGGGACAAACGGATGGAGCAAGAGACAAGACAGCATCGTACGGGCCCCCTGGCCCAGCTGAAGGGGTGCCTGCCACTCCCCTGCTGTTCCCCCCTCCCCGCCTCAATTACAGCTGCCCCAGCCATCCAGCGAGCCCCTGCCCACAGTCGAGGGCCCACGCGTCCCCGCGGTGCATCCAGGACGAGGCGGCGGATGGAGAAGGAGGTAATAACACAAGGTGAGGTCCACTGCCTAAGAGGTGTCCAACTAAGAGCCCCGCAGCTGCGGCTCTGAGAGATGCACCCCCTTATCGTACTCCCCCTGCGTACAGACAAAAACGGCAGTCAGCAAGCAGAAGGGTTAGTGCAGCAGCGACGGGACCGGCACGCACACACATGCCAGCGCCGGCACAAGGGGTGCAAGTAGGCAACAAGTCATGGAGCCATCACCCCTGAAGCCCAGCTCCTGCCAGCCATGGGACATGGGGACAGCTTCTGCTCCCACCCCTGTGCCGCCGTGCTTTGCTGTAGGCTGGGAGCATAATTCCTGGCAGAGTTCAAGCAGTGCAGCCAAGGCCGGAGTGGGATGGGCACAGCCCAGGGGGGGCTCAGGCAGCCATCAGCAGGGAGGGCTGGGGGTAGCAGGGCACACACAGCAAAGGGCAAGAGGAGGGAGGAAGCATCACTCATCCCCAGAGGCTCATTCCCTGGCCTTGGGGACACCAGTCTGGCTATCAGTCCTGACCCCCACTCCCCCCTCAAAATTGCACACATACTTAAGGGTCCTAGGAGGGCTAGGGAGACACAGCAAGAAAAGGGGGCTGGGCAGCCAAGTCCCATGCATATGGGACGTTGCTGGAAACAGGCAGGGAGGGACCCCTGCAAGCTGCCCTGTGCCTGGCACATAGCTTGCAGGCAGCCTGGGGCAGGGAGGAAGTGAGCTGCAGGGCAGGGGTACATGTCCCCTACAGAGCCACCAAGGGTAAAAGCACTCCCTGCGCAGCCAAGGGCAGCACCCAGCCCCAGAAGTGGGGGGATGTGAGATGAAGCTGGGCTGTGGGGAGCAGCAGGGTCTGGGTCAGATCAGCAGGGGATCTGGCACAGCGGGGCAGTGGGACTGAGAGCCTTGCGGCTGCACATTTGGGTGGGGCAGCAGGGCAGCCTGCCTTCTGCTACAGGCACGCAGCTCCACTTTCCTGTTCCCCGCCTGTGCTGCCACAGGGAGGACTGGCTACTTATGTAGCACCAACAGGAGTCTGCAGTGCCCCTTCCCCACACAGTTCATGCAGGGCACTGGAGCCAGCTGGTCCCTTGGGTCAGTGGGGGACACACTCAGGGAATTTTACCTCTGACCTCCAGCTTGGCCTCGCACTGCTTGGTGCCATACTCGTTGACAGCCTTGCAGGTGTAGAAGCCGGTGTCAGTATGCTCTGCTGCCAGGATGTGCAGCGTGAAGAGCCCCCGCACTCCCTCTGCCTCCTCCACGTGGTGCCGGCGGCCATACTTCACTGGCTGCCGGTTCCTCAGCCTGCTCGGGAGAGCAGCATGGTCACACTTGAACCAGACATCCCCCAAAGCCCCTTCTCCACGCCCAACTCTGCTCAGGGTGAGAGCTCCAAGCTCCAAACTAACCATCCCCAAGAGTCACTGTGCCTGTCCACTCCTTCCCTGCCCACCTGTGACCCCGGAGAGCAGCAGAACTCACCAGTAAATGATGGGCTTGGGCTCCCCATGGACACGGACACTCATGCTGACATCCTGCCCCTCTAGCACCGACTGGTCCGACAGGGATACCTGAGGAAACAGGGGTCAGAGAACAGCAAGCACCCGCCTGCACACAGGGCCATGCACCCCCACCACTGCACCCAGGTGTGTCCCTCCTCACAACAGGAGTACCAGGGGAGCTGGCAGGGTGGAGCCTGGCCGGGTCCTGTGAGCACCCCAGATCAGATTAAGGGGTAGAGAGACCTGACCCAGCACCTTCTGGCACTGAGGACCTCAGCGCTGCAGTCACGGGGCGCTGCTCCCCCTCTGCCAGGTCCTCGGGGAGTTGTTCTCTCACCTCAAAGGAGGGTGCAGCCTTGAAGGTGGTCTCCGGGGAGCCGTGGGCAGCCCCATGCTCAGCTCTTGGCTGCAGCTTCATGGCCGGTTGGTGCTGGGGGGTTCCGGACTCGGGGAACTCTTCCAGGGGGCTTAGGTACTCCTCATCCGATGTGATGGGGCTGGCCTGGCCAAGGGTGGGGGGCAAGTTCCCATGTCGCTCAACGACGGGGGCTAGCACAGGATAGGCTGGATAAGGAGCTGGCAGTAGCTGGAGCTCGGCAGGCGTGTCAGGGCACCCCTCCCCACCACCCCGCACCTCGACAGTGGACACCCACTCCGCGGCACATCCCGGCTCGGCTGCGGCCGGCAGCGAAAGGGTGCGTGGCCGCGCCGGGGGAGGGGGTGAGCAGCACTCCGCGGGACGATAAGGGGACGCGATATTCCGCAAGGCGACAGCACGGCTCAAGTGGCTCTTACGCAGCAGCCCGCGCTCCCATCCTTAAGCCGCCCGGATTCCCGGGATGGCTGTCCCTGCCCGGGCCGGCACGGCTGAAGGTGACATTGGCAGCTGCGCTCCCCCCGCAGCCCGCCCGCCAGCCCGCTCCACGGGGGCCGGGATGGGGGACTCGCGGGGTGCGAGATACGTGTAGAGGCCGGGGTGTGGGGTGTGGGGTGTGGGGTGGGGAGCGGCTCGGGGAGAGCGGCTCAGGGGGCCGGCAGAGCCCAGCTGAGGCCATGGGGGTGCCAGCCCCATCGGCCTGTCCGCCGGAGCGCCCTTAGCCCCCCCTCTCCCCGCGCTGGGGGAGGTGGGCGACCTGCCCGGACCTGGGCGAGAGCTGAGCCCCCCGCGCCTCCGCCACGCCCGCGGGCACCCCCCGAGCGGAAATCTGGGGAGCCTGACCCCCGCTCCCGCCCGTCCGCATCCCTGCACCCCCTCGGGAAGCACCCCGCACTCACCGGCGTCCCGCCAGACCCGCGAGCGGACCCGCGCCGCAATGCCAACCCGCCGCCGGTGCCAGCGCCACTGCCAGGGCCCGTGCCGGGCACCTCCAGCCCGCAGCGCCTCCGGCCCGCTGAGACCTCCCCGCCCGAGCGCTGGCCGGCCCCCGGGGCTGGGCCAGCAGCGCGGGGGAGGGCCCGCGGCGGGCCGGGGTCTGTCGAGGCCCTTCCCGGCCCCCACCGCTGTGCCCGCCCGGCCCTGCTCGGCCGCGGCTGCCCCTGGATGTGCAGAGTCGCCACACCACGGAGCGGGGCGGGTTTGGGTGCTTCCAGCCCTCGGGGCAGCTCTGAGCCTATACCTGTTGCCCAGAGACACTCTCAGGATGGGGAGGGCTTTGGGGCTGCAGCGGGGTGGGTATCTCCACAGCCAGTGGCGTGGACGGCAGGTGGGGTACCCCTGGCTAACACCTTGGTGGGCAGGCAGGGTATCCCCGCAGCTAATATCTTGTGGGGCAGGCGTCTCCCCACAGCTATTAGAGTGGAGGGCAGAGATATCCCCGCAATTTGTGGAGCAGGCTGGAGCATTCCCGTGGTTCACATGCTGGAGGTAGGACCACCCACATGGTTTGCAGGTTGTAGGGCAGGTTAGACTACCCCCTTGGCTAGCGGTACAAGGGGCAGGTGTGAGGGAAGCCGGACACTGGGCTGCTTGCTGGGCGCCCTGGGATGCTCACTGAGAGCCTGACTCCACTCCCACCACGGCAGTATCCTTCCATGGCTGCCGGGAGCACGTCAGCTGCTTTGGTTCAGACAGAGCCTTGTAGGGTAAGGAAGCCGGTTTCTTCCCAGTGACAGCAGCGGCCGAGTTGGCAGCCAGCCTGCTGCGGCGCCAGCCCTTGCTCCACGCTCGCCTGCCGCCCTCCTTCCCTCCCTGCCTCCCTCCGGCCGCGGCACTCACCGGGCCGCACGCTGAGGATGGCACTGCAGCAGGTGGCCCCCACCTCGTTGGTCGCGGTGACAGTGTACAGCCCGGCGTCGGCCACCCGGGCGCTCCGCACCAGCAGCGTGTGGCGCTCGCCCTCCGCCTTGATGGGGCGCGTCGTGCTACTCCGCAGCGGAACCCCGTCCTTCCTCCAGGACACTGCCGGCAGAGGCGGGGGTCACGCGTGGGCAAGAGAGCTCGAGCTCAGCAGGGGTCTGCGCAGGGTCCTGGAGAGACCAGGCGCTCCCCTGCCTGGCCTGAGGACCCATGTGCCATAGGTAGCACGGTCCCTGACAGAGAGACTGGGGCTGGTCCCTTTCTGCTTCCTGGCATCCGCCTGCCCTCCAGTGGAGGCTGACAGAGGGAATCAAGGAGGCTTCGTTTCTGCCCGGCTTTGGCGACTGCTATGGTCTCTGGATGCCTAGCTGCTCACGTCCTAGCTACGGCGTGCTCGGAGTCCATCAGCCCTGAGCTTCTGCCCCCAGGAAGACACTGCTGCTGTTCCAACAGCAGCCCAGAATATCATAGAATCATAGAACGGTTTGGGTTGGAAGGCACCTTGATGATCACCTAGTTCCAACACCCCCTCCCCCCCTCCATGGGCAGGGCTGCCACCCACTAGATCAAGTTGCATCACCCATCCCTGCCCGCGCAGGGCTCAGCAGCCCTTCTCCCACTTTCCCAACAGCCCAGCACAGGCAGACAGCAGGCACCCTGCCCTCTGCACGCTGGGAGGCGGTGCCCAAGCACTTCGCTCCTGTCTGGGGAGAGGTAGGACAGAAGGGGTGCTCCCAGGGTGGGCATGTCACCTCCCCTGAGACATCCAGCTCAGGGTTGGGTGTCCCACTCACACAACCCGGGTGGGACATGGTCACGCAGAAAGCCCCTCTGCCACACTCACACCCTTGACCCCCAGCCCCAGAGTCACTCACCTTCTGGCTGGGGGTTGGCCGTGACAATGCACTTGAGCAGCACCTCTGCCCCCACGACCACTGCCATGTCCTGGATGGGGATCTCAAAGATGGGGGCTTCCAGGGGGTCTTCACCCGCTGAGACGTAGGAGTCATCTGAGGACTCTGCACAGGGAGAGATGATCCGCGTGGCCATCAGAAGAGTGGAGCAAAAGGGTCTTGTGCCACGTTGGGCTGCATTCAGGCAGAGCAGGGGTCTTGCTACCCTCTGCCCATCCCCGCCACCACATGCTCCACACCCTCGCTGGGGCATTAGCAGGTACCCAGGCCATGCAGTGGAGGAAAAGGCCACATCAGGGGTCTCCACAGCACAGAGCAAGCAGTGGCATAAGGCAGGAGACAACAGGGCAGGAAGTGTACAGCCTATTTTACATCCCCATAGAGCATAAGAGATGAGGTGACAGTGGGATGTGGAAGGAGGAGGGTTGTATAGTCCGCTGCTCCCCCCGATCTGAGCTTTCCTCAACCCTGCATGGGATGCTGGCTGCTGTACTCCATCACATCAGCACCCACCTCCCAGTTCCTCCCCTCTCATGGGCCTAGCACACAAAGGTCCTGGGGCTATGCCAGGGGCCTCAGGCATGTGGACCTGGCACTGCTCTGGCCAGAGCAGAGCCTAGAAGCTCCCAGCCCAGGTACAATCTGGTCTCACTGTTGCATGCTAGGATGCACAGGACATCTCTCCCCAAGCCATGCCACCATAGCATCCCCTGGGGATGCTGCAATGGGTGCCCTGTGCCCCAGGCTGATGAACCAGTCCAGGGCTGGGGGGCAGAAGTCAGCACCCTGCATCTTTGCTGTGCCAGGCAAGAGGTATGGAGAAGACAGCAAGCGCCATGACCTCAAAGCCCAGAAAAACTGGTAGCCAGGCTGGTCCATCTTATGGCATTGGCTGGCACGAACTACCCCAGCCTCCAGAGTCATGTCCCTCCACTCCACCCTAGTGCTCTCTGGCACAGCCTGGGCTTCCCACGCCTCCCAGGGGCAGGCTGGAGGTTCCCCATCCCACTCGGGGGCTGAAAGAGGGCAGAAAGCCATGCCCCTACCTAGCTCTGGAGAGGTGGGCCTGGCTCGACGTCCCTTCCCCTTGCTCCGTGTGCTCCTGCCTTCTTGAGCCATCCGGCCACTCTCTTTCTTCTCTGACACTTTCATCTGCCTTCTCTCCACCTCCCTGCCCACACCATGCTGTCCTGCCAAGCTCCTCTCCAGACGAGCCTCCTGATCCATCCCCGGCTTTGCCCAGGGCAGGAATCGCACCTCTGTGGGTGTCTCTGGCCGCCGATACAGTCCATGGGGCACAGTCAGCCGGGCAGCCAGAGCTTCGCTCACCGCCCTGGGGCCTCGGGCTCCACTGGCAGGCCCTGCATCTGGGCATGGGCTGCCTTCAGTGGGACCCGCCTGCGAAAGGGATATCCTTCCCTGTGGGGTGGCTTGCGATAATGGCCACTGCTCCTTCTTCTTCACTTCCCCAGTGCCTTCTTGATGCAGACCCTTCCTGGCACCCACATCCTCCACTGAGCTGGGCTGTCCAGCCACCCCACCACCTGCCGCTGGGGTTCTCCTACCACGCTGTCCCCCTGGTTCTGGCTCCCCATCGGGTCCCACCAGCATCACGCTGGAAAGTGCCAGGTGCTGGATGACATGTGTGCTCTCTGCTGGCGGGCAGGTCTTTGGTGGCAGTGCCTTGCGTCCGCCGGCGTCCTGAGTGGAGGGGGTGCGAGGGGTGCGGGGGGCAGGGGGCTCGCTGGCTGCTGGGGGTGAGGGTGCCGGGGGCAACCCGGCTTTGCACAGCTCCTGGGAGCGCCGCAGCTGCTGCTTGGAGACCGTCCGTTTGATGCGGGTCAGCTCCTCTGCAAACTTGTGCTCGATGGCGTAGACACGGTTGGCAAACTTGCCCCGCTCGTCAAAGGATGCGGCTTTCTGCCGGAAGGCCAAACGCCGGCACGCTGCCGTGCTGCCCGGCTCCCAGTGGCCGCCTTCCCGCAGGTCCTCCCGTGAGCCACCCGGCGTGCTGGCACGGCGTAAGCCAGAGCCAGGCTGGTCGAATGAACGCGTCTTGCGCAGGGGCAGGCTGGAGTGCGTGGGGAAGGGGCCGTCAGCCTGCTCCAGGCTCCTCTGCCGTTCCTCAAAGTACTGCAGCCTCTCAAAGATCCTGGAGCCGGCGCGCACAAGCTTGGGAGATGCCCGGACAGAGATGCGGCCAGAGGTGTCACTCATTGGTGTTTGGGGACGGGACTCTTGTGTGCTGCCCTGTGAGTACCCAGAGGACTTGGGCCTCTTGATCTTCTCCTCGTACTCCTCAGGGACAACGTCCTGGTACTCAACCGGCACTGAGGACTTCTTGCGAGGGGTCACGGGTGTGAAGGAGGGGACGCCAGGGCCACGGGCAGCAGGCTGGGACACAGCACCAGTGGGCAGCGGCAGGCATGTGCCAGCACGGGGAGATGGTGAGCGGACGATGGGTGGCTTGGCAGTCAGCGGCAGGGCAGCGGGGGATCTTGGGGGCTCTGCGCCGGGCTTTGGAGAGACAGGGCCTCTGTGGAGGTCATCTCTCCGGTAGCCCCCCTGGGGGATGCTGCTGCAAGGGCAGAGACAGAGGAGCATGGTTCAGAGCCGACCCTCACACCTGGCTCCATCCCAGCTCCCAGCCTGCACTGCAGTCCCCAATGGGGCATGGCAAGGGAGGCAGGCAGTCAGAGCAGCTATGGGACATGGGAGCCTCGAAGAGCCCTGGTGAGGACATTCAGTCATCCCAAGGCCATTGGGAGCTAGCTGTGTTATGTGAGAGTCCTGGGCTGCTGGAACACAGCCATGTCCCCTTGCCCAGGAATACTCACATAGGGCAGCAGGGTAATGCTGGAATACCCAGTGAATCCCATCCCCAGGGCCACCATGCAGACAGGACCCAGGGCTGGAGGATGCCCCAGTTTGCTGAGGTGTCCTGGTGTGCTGAGGCAGGGCAGCACAGTCCAGCTTTTCCACAAGCCAGACGGGGTCCCCAAGGCTACAAGCCCTGCCTGTGCACATGCTGCTGTGGTCCCGTCCTCCCACCCCGCTGACCCCAGAGGGGCTCAGCAAATGCAGAGCAGAAATCATAAGTTGGAGATGAGGTTCTGGTGGAATAAGCAGCCTCAAACAAAAAAAAAGGGAGGGATGGAGGTCAAAGGAGCAGGCCTGCGGGAATGGAAACCAAAGGTGGCAGGGAGGGACAGGGGCTCTGAGCACGTCAGCAGGACCTGGGGAAGCAGAATGTCCCTGGCCCCTACTGCCACCCCTATGTAGTGGAGGCTGTGGTGATAGAGACTTGCCAGTGGGTGTCCCAGGCTGCTGTGCACCTCCAGTTCCTGACACCCTAGGCTGCATAGAGTGCCATGTCTGGGTGGGATGGGAAACACTCATGGCACAGCTCGTGGGTTGGATACTGTGGCTCACACAGTGGCACAGGGGACACCTCCAGCCTCAACCTGGCCACAGCAGAAAGGGACCCCACTCTACATTACCCCTAGCCTTGGTTGCTCACATCTCCTCACCAGGAACAGGCTGCCTATTGCTCAGAGTCCCCACTCCTTATCCAGGATGGTGAAGGCAAAGAAAGCCCAGGCAGAGGGGAGGAGATGGCTGCAGGGACTGGAAGGAGATGGCCCCAGCATGACGTCCCCTCTGTGTGCTTCTCTGGCTACTTACACGTGGAGTGAGAGCGCCCGTCCTCGATATAGGCTGAAGGCGCTGCCGTAGGGGTCGCTGGCCACTGAAAGGCTATCCTCTGACCCCCAGCTTGTGCCCACCAGATTAGCCCGTGATGCCCGCACCAGCGGTTCCACGCCCAGGTGCCGGACCTCGGCGCCACATGGGGCCGGTGTGTTTGCTTGCCTTGGGGTCCCCTGCGGCTGAGGCCAGGCAGCAGGGCGGAGGTAGGGTCCCCGTGAGGGGAGGCTGGAATCCGTCTCCTTCTCCACCACAGTCTGCTGGCTGCCCGACCAGCTGGAGCGCTCCTCTGCCTGTGACAGGGCCAGCACCGAGGTTGGCGTCGTGTTCATGGAGGCGTCCACGAGGGTGTCAGACCCACCTGAAAGGAGAGGGATGAACCTACACCAGGTGCATGTGGGGACAAGCCCAGTACCCTGCTTGAAGAGGGCTGAGCCACCATGGGGTGTCCCAGCATGTCCTGAGCAGCACCCTACTGCCTCAAACCCTCTCCCCTTTGCGTTGGTCGATCACAGCTCCCCTTCCATGGAGACCCCCGAAGCTGGGCCAGCAGAGGCATTGCAGGGAGTCATGTCCAGCAGCCGGGGCCGGGCCTCTGTGCCAGCCAGGCATCCCTGCTCACCCGTGGGGGTGCTGAAGGCTGTCTCATCCTGGAGATCGCTGCGCTGTGTCACCTGGGGGTCGCTGGATTCATCCTCACCTGTCTCCGAGTCTGGGGTGGAAGGGAAAGCAGGTGGTGAGGGGACATGGGGACATCAGGCAACACTGCTGCTGCCCCTTCCAGACCCACTGGCTCCAGAAGTAGGACAGCAGTGCCCAGGCAGCTCCAGGGCAGGGGGCATGATTGTGACCTGCATGGACAAGCTGCCAGTAGGGAAAGGCAGGACTGAGAGTAGGAAAGTCCAGCAGGGCAAAGGCAGGCAGGAAAGGACAGGCAAAGCAGGCAGGAGCAGTGTTAGATGATGGGAGAAAGGGAGGCAGTGCCAATGGTGGGAATGCAGCTGGCAGGGGCAGCATGTGGATGAAAAGATGGAGCAGGGGGATAATGGCAGTGATGGGGCAGGGTAGCAGGCTGGAGCACAGAGCCCACTACGGGTACATCAGGAAGGGGTCTTCCTACCGTAGCTTTGTTTCCTGCAGGAGCGGAAAACTTCGCTTCCATAGGGGCAGCAAGAGAGAGAGAGACATCAACACCCGGTTATCGGCCCGGCCTGCAGAGATGCGGGGGGCAGCAGGGAGGGCCCTTGTCCCCAGCATTTCCCCACCGTCTCAAGTCTGCACCACATTCACTGCACGTCACTCCAGCACTGCACAGAGACCCTCTTCGCACGCACCCTCCCACCTGCGCAGTGCACAGCACCATCCCCTCCCCAGCTACAGCCACATCCTGCCCAGCAGGACAGCCACCTCCTGTCCCTGGAGCTGCTGGCCTCACTACTGCAGTATCCATACATCCCTATGCTCTTCAGGGCACCACAGCCTGGGGCTGAACCCCCCAGTCTGTGCCCCAGATGGGCGCTCTGGGGGTGCTGGAGCACACAGACACACATGTCCATGTGCAAGAATCCTCCCTCTGGCATGTACACTTGCATCCTCTGCCCCACCACTGCAAGTGCTGCACGATACAGCTGTGCTATGGGGCACAGCTGCAGTTCATAAAGCCAAGATGCTCAGGGCAGAGCATCAGTAAGAACCTCCCCACAGACAGGATGTGGCAAAGCCAGATCAGTGTCACCCTTATGTCCCATTCCAGGAAAGCCAATGCCATGCTGCCAGGAAGAGACTGACTTTCCTCCTTGCCACTGCCCAAGTTCTCGCAAGCTGTCACAACAGATCCTTGCAGTAAGGAACATGTCCCCTGCCCCACCACTCTTCCCCTTCACTGTCAAGGCATAGTGGGGGGCCACACTGCTTCCCCCATTCCAAGCCACCCCCCTGCAGCCCAACACACCGCCAGCTGCCCCATGCATTGCCACTGCATCAGGCTCCCCATCCTGGCCACAGCAGCCTGGCAGCCCCTAAGGAAGTAGAGCTGCAGGACCAGGAGCAGACCAGGCTTGTGTGGGACACTATGAGCCCCTGGCTGACCAGAACCCTATTTTGGGGCTGGCAAGATGCAGCCCAACCCTGCCTAGCCTCTGCTTGCTGCCCCCTGCACCACGGTGGTGGACCATATCCTGGCACATTTGGGGTGGCAGGGGGAGTCGGGTCCTGGTAACTCAACGCACCATGCGTGAAGCGCCCGAAGCGCCGCGAGTGGCCTGTCTTCTGCAAAGGAAAAGAGAAGAGAGTGTTACCCATGGCAGGGCGATATGCACCTGCTCACGCACGCATGCACGCACGCACGCTGCTGGCATGGCGCACCCGCACGCACACACCCTGTCCTGGCACATGCAGCACTGCTCACACCCACAGCTGCTCACACACAGTCCGGCACAGCACACGTGGTGCTGCTCACACCCTCCCACTGGCAAGGCACACCCAGCACCACTCACACGCACACTCACTGTACACCCACGGGGTACCCACAGGCACACGCCCCCGCTCACACGCAGAGATGGATGGGTGTAGGTGGGCACGTGTAGCGCATGCCCAGCCATGCACACACACTCACATACACCTGTGCAAGCATGCACGCACACACAGAGTCCCCCTGGTGATGGCACTGTGCACCCCAGCCCTGTGCCTCAGCCCATTCCCAGGAGTGACAGCTGTGCCACCCAGGTGCCCCAGAACCACTGCCTACAGCCAGCACCACCTGCAGCAAGGTCTTTGCCTGGGCTGCTGCCCAAATGCCCCTTCAAAGCCACCCAGCCAGTGTGGGGACTTGGCCAGCAAATTGTCTTTCAGGCACTGGCCCAGACACTGTCATGGGCACTGTCCCAGACCGGGGACAGCATCCTCCATCCCCAGAGGAAGCTGTGCCAGTTGCAAGAGAGGCTACCTGGCACATGCAGCACAGAACTGACCCATCAGTGCAGGGCTGGAAGTGTAGGGGTTGTGCTTGCCCACGCTGTCTGGGCAGGCAGGTGGGACCTGAGCATGATTTGGATATGCCAGGAGCTCCCTGCCAACTTGGCTGCCCTCTGCGCCGCAGCCCAGGGCTGGGCACCTACTTGCCAAGGGAGGGACGGGCTAAGGGCAGCCTGTCTGCCAGGCCCGGTGTGCACAGGCACCATCTCCCAGGAAAGCAGAGGGATGGGGTGATCTCCAAGGCAGGCAGGAGCGGGAATGCAGAGTGCAGACAGGCAGGGTTGGGCTGCCAGGACTAAGCATCGTTCCTGGCCAGTCTGGGTGACAGGGTCTCCCCAGGACACTGACACCCCATGCCCTGTCTCCCCAGTGTGGAGCCTAGGGCTGGGCACCCAGCTATCTTAAAGCCCTTTGCTCCGCCAACCCCTCCTGCCCCCACAGCTCCCAAGCAGGTCACGGACAGCCAGACCCCAGGGACAACCAGCCACCAGGAACAGACAGCCAAGCATGGCCAGCAGTTAGTTGCCCTTGGAAGGGCAGCTGCTGCCACTATAGTAGCAGCCCCTGAACATGGGCAGAATTTGGGGGCTCCCACCAGCCCCTGCCTGCATGCAGTGCTGGCCAGAGGGCAGCGGCTGCACGAGACACATTTGTATTCAGGTTGAGCCAGACTTCACCTCCCCTCCTCGGCTGACTGTGCTGGTTCTGGCTGGCAGCCCGCCTTCCAGGCCAGGGAAAGATAGATGAGTGATTAACTGCACCATCGGCGGATAATTCCCCCATTAAAAAATGAAAATGCAATTGAGTGCCATTATCGGGTACTCTTGTGGCTTCCCCAGGGACTGGCGCCATCGGCTCCCCATCAAATATGGTGACTGCACCCAGCAGGTCTGGGCTGGGCTCCGTTGCCCAGAGCTACTAGACCCCTCCCCTATGCCCCACAACAGGTCCCAGCGGGATCAGGGCTCCCCACAGACTGGACCCACCTCAGGCACATAGCACCCACTCGCAGCCCATCAGGGAGCAAGCACTGAGTGATGCAGGGTCACCCCCAACCAGGAGGTGAAAAGGGGGCAGGAGTAGCTTGGGGCTGGCTGTGGGGCCAGGGTCTGCACAAAGGTGACAGAGAGAGGGGGTAATCCTCCTACTTGGGATTTTATTTGCATTTGGGGTGGAGGAGCCCCAGGAGCAGGTTCTGTGCCTAGCCCAGGGTGGAGAGAAGAGCTGGCTGAGACCAGCACCCAGTTTCAGCCCTGCCCCACAGGGCAGCTGGGTGAGGTCTTCTTCTGTGTGCTAGGCATGGATCCACCTGCTCAGGCTGGAGTCCTGCCCTGGCTCAGGCATGGGACATCCCTCACCGTGACCATAGGGCCAAGGGGAGTCAGAGGAGTGAAGGGCCCCTGGGACCATGGAGCCTTCCACCACCTCATATGTGGAGCCCAGCACCACACAACACTGGTGCCACTTGTATGAGACAGACAGACAGGGAGCAGGGATGCACCAAGGTGAAGAGGGAATGTGTGGCTTGCATGGTGCAGAGACACAACCACTGTGGGTGTTTTGATATTCCCCCATGCTCAGCCAGCGGTGCAGGACCCTGCCCCACTACACAGGCAAGCCCCTGGGCTTCCTGCCCCCACGGGCATATGGGGCAGCCAGGCTGTGCAAACCCCCCTGCCCCAGAGGGACACCCAACACCTGACTTCCAGTGCTCCTGCAGACCTGTGTCCCCCCGTGCATCCTGCACCCCTGGGAAGGGGCTGCGGGTGACAGCTGCTCCGCGGTCCCTGCTGGGCCACCAGGTGGGGTGACAGCGGGGAGGCTATGTGCCCTCACTGGGCCTGGATGCCCCGGGGAACTGGGGGTGGGGGGCTTCCTGGAAGTATGTTCTCCATCCTCCACCCCCCGCCGAGGCCAAGTGACGTCCTTGTTCCTTGCTCAGCAGAGGAGCGTGCGGCGGGCCCGCGGAGGAGCCTTGCCTGTGCCAGGCATGCTCCTGACGCGGAGGGGATGACGCATGCAAAGCCTCGTCTCCAGCTCCGTGACCACCGGCAGCGGGGCTGGGGGGAGCCATGAAGCAGCCTCCATTTCCCCCCGGCTCCAGAGGGCAGAGAGGGGAGAGAGCGGCGTGGGGGGAAGCCTGCGACGGGGGTCCCATCCTGGCTGCTGGCACAGGCGATGCTGAGCCCCTGCCCCTTGCCCCTCCTGCCCGGGCTGGTGAGGCCAGGCAAGCAGCTGGCGGCTCTGCAAGCGGGGCTGGAGCCGGCGATGGGCAAAGCCCTGGGGAGCTCCGGCGGTAACGGCAGGGATGGAGGAGCACCCCCATCCCGATCTTTATCCCCATCCCCATCCCCACTAGCATCCATTCTCATCCCTATGCCCTCCCAGCACTGCCCCCTCCTCCCGGCACCCGCCGGCGCGGCAGCCCAGAGCCCTTACCTGGAAACGCTTCTTCACCCAGATCTTCTTCATGCTTCTGCAGAGCCCTGCTGGCCCGGTGACACCGGCTCAGGCCCGTCAGGACGGCAGCCCGCTCCCGGCGGGGTCCCCTCTGTCAGCACGCCGGGGCGGCAAGCGGTGCTCCGTGCATCCTCCACCGCCGGTAGCCGGGGACGGTGGAGGGAGAGGAAGGGGCTAGCCAGGTTGGGCTCTCAGAAGGGCTGGAGCTGTGAGCATGAAGCATCACTGGAGCGCTCCTCCCTCCATCCTTCCCCCGCCTGCCTCCGCCTCCGCCTCCCTGCCAGCCCTGGCACACAGTGACAGCGGCGGGGGACAGGCAGGGCACAGGTGGTGGGGGGCGAAGGCAGCAGTCGTAGTGGGGCGAGGAGGGGGGGAGGTGCAGCCCGGGCGGGCACATGGCCTCCCCTCCTCTGGCTTTGGCTACACAGCACCCAGGGGTACCTTGCCAGGCAGTGTGGCTGTACCACTGTTCTCCATCATCACTCCGTCCTGCCCCACAGCCTGGGACAGGGGTTCTTCTCTCCTAGGACACAGCCTGTCACTGCTGCTCCCACCTGAAGGTCAACTGGGATAGCAACAGCACAATACACCACGCCAGCACTCCGTGTGCTACCTCCAAAGTGTCCCCAAACAGGGCAGCTTCAGTGCCACAGCTGCTACAAGCCTGCACCCAGCAGCACAGCCACAATGTGCTATGGCACTGCCCAGCCAAGATCCAGGCTCGCTATCACTGCCAGCCTCCACTCAGTTCCCCACATCCTCCAGTCATTGGCAATGCAGAAAGATCTCCTTACCAAGACACAGGTGTGGGTCACAGCACTGCTGACCTGCTTGTATGTGACAGGAGCTAATAGGGGCACAGTCCTTCACAGCAATCCCTCTGGCAAACCACACAGCCTCCAGCCCCAAGCACCCAGTGTTCTCAGGCGGACCTTGTACCCTGCCCCCTGCGTGCCTCAGGCCCCACAAGGGATGGTAGGGCTGGGCTGCTCAGGCCTGGGGTAGCATCACTGTTTTCTGGCTGGGAAGACAATCTTGACCAGAGAAGGAAGGTTGTTGTCCCTGTCCATGTGGCATGACACACAAGAGAAGTCCTCTTGTGCTGGGGTGAGGACCCGCATCACAGCTCAGAGCCAAAGGTGGGTGCCCAGGACTGAGCTGTGCTGGGGCTCCTAGGATGTGGGCAGAAGCTGTGGGTGGGAGTCCCCAGTGAGGCTGGTCAGGGCCATTAAGACCTATTAGTGCTCCTAGGGTGCTGGCACACCTTCCCCATCTGACCATCCCCACCCTGCTGGTCTGTCCCTATTCTCTGGGTAATGCTGCAAATAGGACAGATGGGCAGTGCCAGCCCCACAGCCTCAGCAGGGCCTCTCCTGCCTGCCATGCCCCCCCACAGCTCTTGGTGCCCCACAGCTCTCAGTGCCCTACCTCACCAACTCACCAAACCCCACAACGCTCATCATGCCCCTTCTCCTGGATAGGCTGCCAAGGTCCCAGCCCCATCAGCTGTTTGCTCTGCCCCCTCCCACTGCAGAGCACCCATGGAGATGCTGCTGGAGGCCTCCCACCCAGTACTTGTCCCCATGCTGGTCACCTGTCCCCTGGGGAGCCAGGCACCCCAGAAATGGCTGCATACAGGTATCACACTCCCCATGATCCTTGGCAGCACTGGCAAGGATCTTTTTCTGCTTCCCCTCCCAGCTCATGACTCCAAACGTGAGGCTTTTCATGACTCCATAATAACTTGCAAATTACCCAGTACAAAAGTAGCTGTTTATACAACATTTCTGTCAGTCCCACAATTCAAGTGATGCTGCGGGGTTTCCGTGGAGACCCCGCACGTCAGACGAGTCCTACAAATGCCAGAGCTGGCATTAAGGGAATCTCCTGGTCTCTGCTGGGCTCCCCAGCCTTGGGTGGGGACAGAGATGGGTACCTCTGAGCCAGGGCCAGGTAAAGAGGTGAATTATGGGGCTCATGTCTATCAGGGTACCTGCACCCAGGGTTTTTCTGCCAGGTGCTGTCACCCTGGCTGTGCATGCCTGTGATCCTGATACATACCCACACAGCCTGTGCCTTTTTTTCACACTCAGGTGGGATTAAAAACCTCATCAGGGATGCTGGGAAGAAGCACCAAGGCTTGGATTTGGCACATGCCAGGGCAAGGGTGCTGTCGCCACAGCACCCTCAAGTCCAGCCCCAGGGCTGGCCCCAGGGAGCAAACACCTGTATCCAGACAAAATATGGTCACTCATGTATCCTCCAACTGATGCATCTGCTGCCCCATTGGCCATGGCTCCAGGCTGGCTGGGCACACAGCCCTTCCCTGCCACTCTCTCAGCAAAAGCCTCAGTAGTGACTGGTCTGCCCCAGAGATGCTGCACTCTTGGGAATAGCTGTGTCACCTCCAAGGGGCTGTGCCAGCTGCAGGGACCAAAAGTCCTTTCCAGAGGCAACAGCAGCTGCAAATCCCTGCTTCAGGACAAAGCCAGAGTCTGTAGAAGCGGTCTCATGGGAAGTGATAGCTGCCTGTACCCAGGGCAGCCCCTCTGCCCTGCCCCAGCCTGGGGGCAGCCCTGGCACTGCCCTGCTCCTGTGCAAGTCAGAGACATAGGGCAGGGGATGGGAGCCAATGCAGCCATAGCATGGACAAGAGGCAGAGCTCCAGCAGGTCACCCATTGCCCCCCAGCTTCAGCTTCCCCTTCTGGACATGCATTGGCCCTGAGCAAGGCAGACAGCAAACACTTGCTCAAAATGCAAGATCAGTTCCACTGTTCCAAGAACCGAAGCCCTCCATGCCTTGCTGGGCCTCTTGGAAGCCCTACATGGATCCTGACCTGGCACCACACCTCCAGCCTGGCACCAGCACCCGGCCCCAGCCAGCAGCCCCCTTGTCTCGCTGCATGAATAATTGATGTTGGCATGTGCATGCAGCATCTCGGGTAGGAGGAGATCAGGCCATGAATCTTTCATGCATTTGCACCTTCCGGAGCTGCTGGGAATGGTCAGTGGGAGGTGGGGATGTTCTGGGAGCCTGGGAAGTTGGGGGCCGTCCCCAGTCCTGTCCCCAGGGGAAATAAATACAGCAGCAGGGTGTCCTTTGTCAGTGGGCAGAGCAGGACCACAGCAATTCTTGGCCCTGGGCAAGAGCAATGCTGTGCTGTGACCCCTCTCCCAAGGGATGGGACACCCCAGTAACCTCCCCAGCATCACTTCCCCTCTCTGCCACAAGAAGGGTGCCTGAACACACAATGCTCACTGCAGGCAGAAAGCACGAGGAAACAAGACAACAACGTGACCTTGGCTTTGGGTGCCTGGACATAGAGCAGGACAACAGAAGGCATTTCATCTCTGCCCTGCCAGCCCCACTCCTGCCAGGACTGAGGGGCTGCATGCAGTGGATGGGGAAAAGCAGGCAAGAGTGCAGGCAGCAGGGTGGAAGTAACCAGCCCCTTTCCATTGCTACCATGCCAGGGCAAAAGGCAGTAACCTTTTGGTGTCAGGAGCTGGGAGGGGCACTGGGAGTGCTGGGCAGCCCTGGGAGGAGGAAGAGGCTGTCGTCTCATCATGCAGTCCTGAACATTGGTGCTATATTTACCCAACTGCAGGCCTGGGTTTCGGCCTCGCGCCTGTAACACAAGCCTTGCAGCCCGCCAGAATCTGAGGGGACGGCACATTCCTCAGCAAAAATAACCCCCCAGCAGCAGGAGAGAGGGCAGGGGTGGAGGTGACTGACTGGACAGCTGCACCCACCACTGCCCTGCTCACCGGGGAGCAGCCCTCTCGCTCCACCAGACCTGGGATGGGGGACCAGCACACATGGCCACCACACCAGCCCCCTGCCCAGGTTGCTGAGGGCAGAGCTGGGAGCTGCTCTGGGGCGGCTGGCATTCAACATGAGCATGGCTCTACAAAGTATGGGACTAAAATTAGGCACTGATATAAATGGCCAGAGATGCCGAGCCACCAGGGACACTGTTATCACAGCCGTCCCCAGTGGGGTTCACTGCCATCACCATGCACCACCAGCTGAAAAATAATGCCTACACTGTCCCACTGTACAGGAAGGGGCTTTGCTGGGCCACCATACACAAGCAGCTCCTGCACCCAAATCCAGGCGGGTGCAAGCTGTTCCTCAGGCAGAGGAAAGGTTCCAAGACAGTTTGATTGCTGAGTGCAGGTGGAGGCAAACAGAGCAAGACTCTGCACTGGGAGCCCAAGATGGACACATCCAATCTTGAAACAAGAGGCAGTTTGGATGGGGAGGATCAGGCAGTGCTGGCACAGTGAGGGAGGGCTGGGCTCTAAAGGGATATTAGCTCAGGTTCTTAAGAGGTGATTTAATCCAGTTTACAGGAAAAAAATTCAGGAGGTGATAGAGGTTTTAGCAAGCCTCGTGGCAGCGAAGTCATGGTGGGGACCAAGGCTGGCTGGAAGGGTGTGGAGGGTCCCTGAATGGACCTGGGAAGCCCCTGGATCAGCCTGATACTGGCGTGAGAAGGGTCAATGCACCCCACCTGCACCCATGGAGCCAGGGCATGAGGGAGAGCCTGCAAAAGGAGAAGGGCAGAGAAGTGTGACAAGGGGGAGATGGCATGGCACAGCAGGGATGGTATGCCCCTGGTAGCCCCTGCCCCTGGCTGTCTGGACAGACCAACACACGTGCTCCCCGCTCCCCTTGCCGAGCACTGACGCACTCAGGGAACCTGGGAGAAGAGCAGGAGAAAATCATTAGTGGGGTGGAGCGACAGATTCAGGGCAAGAGATTAGAAGAGCTAAATCGGGCTTGTGTGAGCAAGGGGGACTGCTGAGCTGGTGCAGGAGGAGCTGCCAGGGCTGAGTGCAGAGATGGGCAGCATGGAGCCCCCCCCCCCCAAGCCACCTGAGCCACCTTGGGGAGAGCTGATGCTTGCCCCAGAGAGAGCTGCAGTCTGACCTGTGCACCACAGAGAAAAGGAGGACTGGGCTCTGTGCCCACCTGAGACCACGACCCATCAGAAGCAAATGGAGCAAGGGCACCCCAATACCTCCAGACATGGGGGGCTGAGACTGCAAGTCCAGAGAAAGAGTTTATCCTGCCTGGGGACCATGCACACATTGCCCTTGACCCATAACTGGCTGATGACCCGGCTCACAGAGTGCCCCAGGGAACTAGGATGCAGCATCCCTTCCCAGTACAAGGATAACAGAGCCATGAGTGGAACTTCCACAATCCTTGGAGAGCTGAGTCTTGGCCGGAAGTGTGCGTTGCCCCTAAGCAATCAGGGCCTCTATGCCAGAGGCCAGTGAGCCATGGCACATGTCCTGGCAAGGTGTCAGGGCAGATGAGTGTAGAGCGGTGACACAGCTCCTCTCTTTCACACAAGAACCCGTCTCACTGCTCGGCTGGTGTCAGGGAGAAAGTGGCCGCAGGGGGTCAACACACTGAGTGCTAGAACCCCTAAATGGGGTGATAGGGCAGGACTCCCACCGCATCCCATCCCCTCCACACCAGCACCTGGCAGGACACGGTGCTCCCTGGGCACTGCCACGTCACACCACGGAGACCATTCTGCCCTGGTGCGGGGACAAAGCCACACCAGGGGCTGCCCTGCCGCAAGCCCAGCCCTGTGCCCCAGATATCCACAGCACCAGAGGCATCTCTGCCACAGGGCTGGCTTTTTGGGTGCCTGTTTGCTCAATGGAGGTACATCCATGGCCAAGAGCCTGCTGGGAGGAGTGCTCAGGGCAGGGTGACATTCACACTGCACGTTAGGCAATCCTAGCTGCTCGGTCCCTCCCTCAGCTGTCCCAGAAAGGCGGTGGTGAGGGCCGGCAGTTGGGAATTGGGAGCAGGGACGAGTGCGTCAGCACAACGGGAACGGGCACCTGGGGAAATCATGCTGGGCCATGCTGCTGGGCAGAGGCAGTGAGGCTCAGGCTGGTGTGGCCATGGTGAGGTGCAGCTGCACACCAGAGCATGAGAACAGGGTGATGTCCTGCTGCCCCACCCCTGGGACAGTACCTGTCTCCCATTCTGCACACATCCCATTACACATCCACCTGCACAGTGACATCATACCCAAAGGTGTGATGCATAGTGATTCTCTGCAAACCCACTGAAGGGCAGGACCCCTCTTGCATGCTTCTCTATTCCTCCTTTTATCCCATCAGGCTCGTGAGCATCATATACATCTTCTTCCATCCTCCAAACGCCACTTCTCCAGGCTCCTGGCTCACAGTGTGCAATACCTCCTATTCCTCCAGTGCTCCTCTTCAGCACTGCCAGCATTCCTTCTGACTTGCCACTGCCATCCAGTCCCCCCTCAAGGGGCAACATCTCTGATGTGCCTCCTGTGCTGCAGCTCCTTCCCTGGAATCTCAGGGCTCAGAGTTGCTTTCCTCACTCCCTGCCCTCATTGTCCCCATGCAGGCAGCTCAGCTCACATCTCAGAGCAGTGCCACCAGTCTCCACATTTCCCAACACTTCAGTGCCTCGAGGAGGTGGCATCCATCCTCCATGAGGAAATGGTCTCCAGTTGTGCCAGGGAAGATTTAGTACTGGAACAAGATGCCCAGGGAAGTGGTGGTCACCAATCCCAGAGGTATTTAGAAGACATGTGGTTGTGCCACTTGGGGACATGGTTTAATGATGGACTTGACAGTGCTGGGTTAACAGTTGGACTCAATGACATTGGAGGTCTTTTCTGACACAAATGATTCTGTGACGTGATTCCATGATGATGGTGCAGAGTGGGCTGAGCCCCAAACCTGCCTGGCCGCTGTGCAGGATGAGGCCCACTCCCTGCCTGGCTGGCAGGGGTCACGGTGATGAGCAGAGGGGCTGCCACAGGGAACAGCAAACGCTGTTTCATTTGCCTTGGCTAATTAACCACTAGGTCCCGCCCACTGCAGCGCACAGGCTCCACCTAGTTGTCTGCCCTGTCTCTTAGCACGTTGCGTTCCTCCACCCAGCCCCACCAGGGTCCCTGTTTTCCCAGTGCAGCTCCAATGCCTGGTAAAGCTGTGATGGTGATACCACAGAAGTTCTGCCCACAGGCAGCTGATGCTCAAGGGGTATTGGGGACTGTGGTGGGTGGTAGCACCAGTGCCATGCACCTGACCCCCATACCTATCTCTTTGTGTCTCTCTCTCCTCCTGCCCTGAGCAGGCTTGGCATCACATGTTCCTGACACCTCTGTGCCCAGCCCTGGCACCCAGCCTTGCCTGGCAGTGGGTACTGCAGCCACATGCTCGCTCCAGGCTGGAGACTCACCCCAGTGCTGCCGGCACTGGGCACCCCAGCCTGCAGTGGGGTGAAAACAGCAAAGCTCAGCAGCCCTGTCTGGCCCCAGGGCGCGCACTGAATCAAGAGCCCACAAAGCACCACTGCCACCCTCAGCAAACCTGTGCCCACATCTGTGCCAGCACACCCGTGCTGGCAGCCACGCCAGCCTTACCTTCCATGTCAATGATGGCCAGCACAGCACTGGTCATGGCTTCTCCCCGCTCATTTTCGGCAACGCATGTGTACACGCCGGCATCCTCCTTCTTGCTGTCTCGGATCCAGAGGGTGCCATACTCCTCCTCACCCTGGGGCAGCTGCTCCTGGTTTCGGTACCAGCGGAGGCTGGGCCGGGGGTTGCCCACCACCACCACCCGCAGCCGGATGTCACAGCCAGTGCCGATTGCAGCGTTCTTCAGTTTCCGCACAAAACACGGTGCCGCCAGGCGAACCGGGCCCTCCTCAGACACCCCCGGTTCTGCTGTCACTTTGGCACGCTTTGGGGGGATGCCGGGGCTCGGCGGGGCTGTGCGGGGCTCCCCACCAGCCCTACTCGTGCTGCCGCGTCCCTGTGCTCGGTGCATGGTCTGCAGCTCCCCCACCACCACCCGTGACCCCTGTCACCCCAAACCAGCCCCTTGTGCCCCTCTTCTCCCCCTGCCTGCAGTCTGGGGGAGTTGGGTACCTGCCAGGGGCACTGGGGCAGTGCTAGCCCCCCAGTCCTGATGCTGTCTGGTTTGGTGTCTCCCCCCCACAGGCTGCGGTCCCAAAGGTCGCAGTGCTGTGGGCAAGCGAGAGGCTATATTTAGGCCGGGGCTCGTTTTCCTGCTTGCCCAGCCGCCACTCACCGAGCACCCAATGCAGTGTGGCCCTCACACCCCATGCTCCGCTGCGACCCCAAGCCCGCCCAGCGCCTCTGCACCTGCTCCTTGCCGGCCTGGGTGCGAGTCCCCCGGTGCCGGCTGCTCGCTGAGCCGTCCCAGTGCTGGGGCCGTGGCGTCCCCCCCCTCACCCGTCCCGTCCCGCGCGGCCCCCGGCGAGCTGTGCTCTCTCTGCCCCCTCTCCTGAAGTGGCAGCTGCCTCTGATATGTCACATTCCTTGGCTGGGCTCCCCTTCTCTGCGCCTGCCGCCCCGGCCCTGCAGCCCAGCTCCACTTGCAAAGATAGAGAAGGGCCAGCACCTTTCCATATTAGCAGAGAGGCTCGTGGGGGACCTAGCCTACCTCCCCCTCTTCCCCTTCTCTGGCAGTGTCATTGGATCAGGGCAGAGAGAGACCCTGGCGGCATGTGGAGGCAAAGGACACTGTCATGCTTCCTGCAACACGAGACCCCTGGCAGGAGCCAGCCTGCGGGGCCCCTTCATCCCATTCCCAGCAGGCAGCAGAGGTGGGGATCCCAGCATCCCTGATGACCCCAAATCCACCCTCCCAGAGGGCTGCAAACACAATAAGACTCTATTTTCCTCACCAAGCCCCTGCCTCACTGCCTAAGGGCAACCAGAGTCAGCCCTGCTTGGAGCAGGAGCACCCCACCATTTGATTTTTAGGGCACCCCATTGGAGTTCCCACGCACTGTGCTCCAGGCAGCAAGCAGCCAGGGACCATCTGTAACAGATGCTGCCTGGCCACCCCCAGGCAAGGCAGGGCTTCCCCATCTCTGGTGTGATGGCACACGACTGGGCACCTGGTCCCAGCCGCCCTCGCCAGAGGCTGTAAATCTGGGTGAGCAGGATGCCAGCGCCATGGCACGGTGCTTCCCAGCTGCAGGCCAGCCCTGTCTTTGGCACAGTCCATGGGTGCCAGCATCAGTGGAGCATCACCAGTGAGGAGAAGATCCCAGGATCTTCCAGCTTGGATAGCTGGGGCACAACAGTGTGGGATGCCCTGCTAGACCCACATCCTCACTGCAGAGGGGCTGAGCCAGCCCCAGAGTCTTTGGGACTGGAGGAGAAGCCCGACGGAGGCATGGGGGGCTCTTCCCTGCCATGCAGGAAAAGGAATGCTCTGTCCCCTCCCTGTCTTCAGGGGCTGAGCTCTGGCATAGCCAGCCTGGGCCAGCAGGGAGGGAGGTGTCATCCCTCTCCATCCAGCCTGGGTACCGTCCTCGATGTCACAGGGCCACCTGCTGGAGACGGCCCTTGAAATCCAACACCCCCTCAACTGCAGTTTGACACACTGGCCTCTCCATTAGGGACCCCTCAGCCCTGTTGGCAGTGGCACATGCCTTGTCCTAAAACACCACTCCCTGCCAAGCCCACTGTCCTCCCTGGGATCTGCTTCCTGGCAGAGGAGTGTGAACCCTCCAGCATCTCCTGGGGCAGAGCAACCCTGAATTGCTCTATTCCATGGGATGCTTTGACCCTGGGTTCCCCTGCAGCATCCCCCATCACTGAGGTGAAGGACACAAAGCCAAAACCCCCACACTCTGACCACAGGGAGCAAGGCACATACACTGGGAGGGAGGTGCTGGCAGGTTGAGGCTGGAGGCTGAACCTAGAATGCAAACATAGGGTGGTAGGTCTGATGCTCACAGGGTACTGGGGAGGAGTTTGATTTGGGATGAGGGGGCTTTGCTTGCAGGCCACTGACGCTGGGTGGGGCTGTGAAAAGTCCAGGCAGGTGTGGATTTGGGCAGGACTGTCCAGGGTGAGGGCAAAAAGGAGGTGGCTGTAGAGCTGAGGGCCACCAGAACATGGTGTGTGGCCCTGGGTGCGTGTGTGGGATACGGTACTATCATCGAGAGCCCCTCCAAACCTGCTCAGGGCTTGACTATTATTGCCCCCTGTCTCAGCAGGACTCCCTCACCCAGCGCAACTGGGAAACTCACACCACGGGCAGCAAAATACTCTGAGACACCTTCAGTGTGAGGGGCACACACCTGTTGGGGGGCCCAGCAGCCAGGGAAGAGGCCCAGAGAGTTGTTGGCCCCTCCATCCAGCTGGTCCTGTGATGCCCCCCCACCAGGTGCTGCCTCCCCACCACCCATCCTATCTGTGCCCCAGAGATGCACTGAGAGGACAGAGTGATGCTCCGCTGTTTATTTTGGCCGCCTGAAGAGTCACATAGATGTGGTGGGGTGGGGGTGCATTGGGGTGAGGGGTGGGGATGCCTGCCCTGGCCCCCCGGGCCTCTCTCCGGCTCCTCTCATTCTTTCCCCCCTCTCTCCCATTTACACGCTCCTCCTCTCTCCTATGTCCACCTACGGGTACCCTCTCAGCTCACTAGCCCAGCCCCGTGCAGCCTCCAGCTGCTGGGGGTCCCTGCCGTGGTGGGGGGTGGGCACTGCCCTCCTCTGCCCCACGGGGCTGCCTCTTGGGCCAGGGGAGCGAAGGGCCCCAGCCTCCCTGGGCTGGGGGGGATATGCAGGTTGGGAGCCCCCTTGCTCTGAGCCAGGCGGAGAACAGGGGGCTAAGCCCAGACCATCCCTAACTTCTCCCCATCCCTAGCATCTCCACTATGCACCTGGAGGAGTGCCAGCTCCAGGGTGCCGGCAGTGCTAGCGCAGGGATATGGGTCCCCACTCCTGTGGGTTGAACCCCAAGCAGGTGCCTGGCATGGGAAGGGGGGATCCAGAACCTGCTGCTGGGACCGTCCGGCTCTCCATGGAGCTGGTCCAGGCCACCACCTGCTCCCCCCAGCCCCTCCTGCCTGTCCCCTCCCTCCTGCCACCCCCCCCGGCCCTGGCCTGATCCTGACACTGGAGTGGCCGCTGTGAAGCTGCGAAAGCAGAGCGAGCCTTTCGAAGCCAAAGGAGAGAGCCCAGGGGGTGTGGGGGGCCCAGAGGCCGCTGCATGGGGAAACCCCTCAGGCAGTGCCAGGGGAGCATCGAGGGGCGAGGTGGGGGGCAGGAGGGGGGCATGGTGGCAGGACGGAGGCAGGGACAGAAGGTGCCAGTGGGCCGCTGGAGCAACCTCCTCTACAGCACTTCATGCTGCTGCTGGGTCGCCTCACTCACCACCTGTGGGAGAGAGGCACTGTGAGTCGCTGTGCACACCAGAGCCCAGAGTGCAAGAACAGGCGTTGTGCTCAGCCCCCTGTCTCCCCACCACCCTTGGGTGCCACCCTGTGCTCACCTCCCCATCACGAGTTTCGATAGTTTTGATCATCACGGTCTTTTTGGTGTGCACTTCAGAGCCCCGCTGCTCTGGGCTGGTCTCTGCAGGGAGAGGACACAGGGCCATGTGGCATGGGGGCACAGCAGAGGGGCTGGGGCTGCTGAGGAGCTTCAGCAGCCCTGGCTTAACCCCCCTCTCAGCTCATGGCAACATCCAACCAAGTGCCCACACATCAGGAACTCCATGTGGCAGCTGTGGGTCCCCAACCAACCAGCTTGGCTGCAGTCTCCCAGAAGGGAGCTTTGCCCCCAAACTGGGGACCCCAGGGGACTCGTAGAGTGATGCTTACCTCGGAAATTCAGTGCAGAGGCGAAGGTCTGGTGCATGGGGATGCTGATCCTGCGGGGACACAGAAGGGAAGCTTAGTGCCAGCTAGCTTTAGCCCTCAGGTGGCTGCTCATGAGGTTGAAGCCCCAAAAAACATCTGACCCCACTGGTCTCCCCAGCTTGTCCTGCACCCCTGCCACTCACCGGTTCTCCTCGCCCTCCAGCAGCTTGCGGTATGTGGCGATCTCTACATCCAAGGCCATCTTGACATTGAGCAGGTCCTGGTACTCACGCAGGTGCCGGGCCATCTCATCCTTCAGGTGCCGGATCTCCTCCTCCAGGCGGGCAATGGTGTCCTGGTACCCACCGGCCTCCCCCGCAAAGCGCTCCTCCATCTCCCGCATCTGGCGCATCAGGGAGTCATTCTGGAGAGACACAGGTCTCAGTAAGGGAGGGAACCCAGAGGAGTCAGGGATCACCTGGGGTGTGAGCTGGGAAAGACAGGGGTTCCTGGGGAGAGCTGTGATCAGCCCTGGGCTGGGTCCAGCTGATGTGGGACCATGATAAGTGACTGTCATCCTCCATCTGCCCAGCGCTGTCCAGCAGGACCTGGCAGGGCAAGCTGGGCATATCCTGGGCAACCTAGCACCCTGATGTCCAGGCTCCTAAGCAAAGCCACTACCCCAGAAGGAAGGCAAGGAGAGCTGTATGAGTACTGGATAGCTGCCTGGGGGTGGCACTGACACACTGGTGGCTGCTGGCTGGCTGGCTCCTGTGAGTATGACTGTGTCGGAATGGAACTGTTGTGTACTGTTTGTTTGCAACCACCTTCCCAGCCTGCAACCAGACACCTCGAGCCCTGCGCCAGTCTGCCTGGAGCCTCCCAGTCTGGGTCACCTTTTACAATCTGTGCCTTGATCCCAGGACTCTGTCAAAACACCTCACAGGAGCCCAGGCCACTGTTGGGAGAGGCACAGTCCAAATGTGGGGTACGAGTTCCCCCATGGCAGCAACTCAGAGGGCTGGAAAGAGCCCCCCACCCCACAGATGTCCCAGGGGTCCCTGAGCAGCCCTGGAGCAGCAGGTCCCTACAGGAAAGCTGGGGACGTCCCCAGTGCTGCCCTCAGCTCACCGTGCCCTTGAGGGCATCAATCTCGCAGGTGTAGGACTGGATCTGGTGCCGGTACTCCAGCATCTCCTGTTTTGCCTGCCGCAGTGCATCGTTGTTCTTGTTGGCTGCCTGCGTCAGGTCGTTGACCTGAGGAGAGACCAGGGTCAGCGGACATGGCCACCAAGATGGCTCTGCTGCACTGGAGCCAACCTGGAGCCCACCATCCCCCGTACCTTGGACTTGTACCACTCCTCAGCCTCGGCAATGTTCTTGGCAGCAATGCTCTCATACTGAGCACGGATGTCTCGCAGCGCAGCCGTCAAGTCAGGCTTGGAGATGTCCATCTCCACTTGAATGTGCTGCTCCTGCAGCTGTGCCTGCAGCTCCCGGATTTCCTGGGTGGGCAAGGTGACATCTCAGGGCACCCACTCCATCCTCCCTGCCCCACAGGTGCCACTGGGAAAGGGGGCACCCCAACCCACCTCTTCGTGCACCTTCTTGAGGAAGGCGATCTCCTCCTGCAGGGACTCGATACGTCTTTCCAGGTCGATGCGTGCCAGTGTGGCCGCGTCCACATCCTTGGGGGGACACAGAGTGAGGGGTAGTGGGGGGTTGCAGGGAAAACATCAGGGCTGGATGGTGCAAAGTTGTGTCCAGGACCATGCCCTGGTGCTGGGGCCAGGCTACTGGAGGGAGATCAAGGTGGGAAGGGAGGAAGGGGTCCCACACCACATGAAGGGGACGGGTACTCACAGCTCTGAATGCAGCGAGGTTGTTCTCAGCCTCCTCCTTCAGCTGGATCTCCTCTTGCAGCCTGTAGGCAGAGAGGGGAGGCTAGGGGGGTCTGGAGGAAGCCCTGTCCCTCCGTGGTAATGTCCCCCCAAGCTGTCCCTTAGTCCAGCATGGCCTGGTGGGAAGACAGCAGATTATCCTGTGTTCCCAGCAGGCAGCAGAGGGCTGGCAGGGGGCCAGGGGCTCTTCCTCCCATTCCCTATTATAGTCAACACCGGAGAGATCACAAAGGCATGAGGTCAGCTCGGTGCCACGCGCGCTGCCCCGGCCCTTATAGGGGAGAGTGACCAGCAGCTGGGGGGACAGGGTGTGGGATCTGGCACCGGGGGTCCAAGAGATGGCCATCAGCTGAGCCATCCCAGGGAGAGCAGGAGGACAGATGGGTCTCAGTGATGCTGTGGGATGGGGTATGGAAAGGGGGCTACTGCAGGGGGTCCTAGGTCAGGGATGGCGATCAGGGCTTGTGCCAGGGGACAGGACAGTTCTGAAAGGCTGCAGGCCCATGGAAAGGCAGTGGGGAGGAGATGGAGGTGCCCAGGCAGTACTGCCATACGGCATGACAGGAACCTGACACCTGTTTGTTCTGGGCCCTGCTCCTCCCCTGTCATTGAAAGTTCCTCCATGCCACCACTCCAAACCCCCCAGCAACAGGGCTTTGCCCCAGTAGGACTGTCTGTGTTGTGGCTGGGGTTACAGAGGGAGGCAGCAGGCTGTGTCACCCCCAGGGGATGAGTGCTTGGTGTCCCCAGGGCACAGGGTCCAGGAGGAAAGGTGCAGGCCAGCATCAGAACATGCAGCTCCCCCTGATCATTTGCCCTTACTGCCAGCTGTTCAGTCCCTGGGTGTTCTCTCAGCCTGGCCACCCTTGTGGCTAATCCCCACTGGCCCCAGCTCTCTTCCCCAGCACCAGCCAGGTCTGCAGCATCCTTGGGATCTCCTGCTGCTCACGGGGCATTATGGACACCCACAGCAGGCCTGGAGAACCCCTGGCCTGCGGAAGCACTGCTTCCTCCCCTCCTTTCTTCATGTCCGGAGCTGATGGAGCGCCCTCCCCGAGTTATCCTCCCCCTCACTTCCGCCTGTCTGGCTGCCTCTGTCTGTCCATCTATCCCACAGAGCTCAGCTCCCTCGTGGGCTCGCCAGCCCTCCCTGGTGTGAGCAGAGATGGAAACCCCCTGGTGAGTTGCACTTCGATCTCCCTCCTCTGGGTGTCCTGTGGCATTACAGCCCAGCCTCAGCTCCACTGTAAGGGAGGGCATAGGGACACCCCTACTACCAGAGCCATCCTGTCCACTGGGAGCTGCCTGGGCATCGGGACAGGGGTCGAGGGGAACAGAGTAGTGGGGACGTGATAGTCTATAAGCTTGAGGTGCGAGGATGGCAGTAACCACCAAAGGGGCTGCCAGGGTGATCTCTGCCACCACCCATCCCTGGGGATAGAGATGCACAGATGGATGCCCACAGGGTCACTCCAAGGTCCCCCACTCACTTCTGCTTGAGCTTCTGCAGGTCATCGAGCAGGTTGTCGCGCTCGACCTCCACACGAGCCCGCTGGTTGGTGAGCAGGTCCACCTGGCGCCGGAGCTCCCGCAGCTCCTCCTCATACATCTCTGCCACGCGGGTGGGCTCCTTGCCCCGCAGGCGGTTCACCTCGGCCACCATGAGAGCATTCTGCTGCTCCAAGAAGCGCACCTTTTCAATGTAGTTGGCGAAGCGGTCATTGAGCTCCTGCAGTTCCACCTTCTCGTTGGTGCGAGTCTGGAGGAACTCCTGGTTCATGGCATCGGCCAGGCTGAAGTCCAGCAGCTCGCCGGCACCTTGATAGGCACTTTGGTAGGAGCGCAGGGGCGTCACGCGGGTGGTGCGGAAGCTGGACAGGCTGGGGACGGCCGAGGTGCGGGACACCTGGTAGATGCGGGAGGTGACGGAGCTGCCGCTGCTGCCCTTGCTCCCGAAGGAGGCACGGGGGAAGACCGGGGAGCCGCCGAAGGTGCGGCGGTAGGAAGAGACCCGCTGGCTGGAGGAGTAGGACTGGCTCATGGTGGCGGCGTGGGGCGGCGAGGCCGGAGCAGGGAGCAGGCGGCAGGGCTGGCGAGCGGCCGGCAGCTCGGAGAGGCGTCAGGAGGGGAGCTGCGCGCCGCTATTTGTATCCTGCTGACATCACCCGCCCCTCCTGCCGCCGGTCAGCTGGGGGATGCTGCTGCGGGGGGGATGGCCAGCAGCCCCCGCCCACTGCCCCTCACCTGCCCGCATCCCGCGGCAGACAAGAATGATACAACAATACGAATGACCCCTGGGCACCCCTGGAGTCCCCTGGAGCCTTGACTCTGGCCCCCAGTGCTCTGCCCCATCCCTGGGGTGTGAGGAGAGTAACTGGGCCAGGCTGGTTGTCACCCCCCTATCAGGGTGCAGTGCCACTCACGGGGGGCCCAGACCGACAGACAGCTTAGGTGGATGCCACAGGGGAAAGACGGGGACTCAGACCTTCACAACAGACCCTCACTTGACACCCTTAAGCCAAACCTCATGACTGGTAGCCATGGTCCCAAAACTGGTCTGGAGAACCCCAAAAGGCCTCTGATGATGCCCTGACCCACCCCATACCAAGAGCACCAGGCTCAGCTCTCCATATGGGGCCAGACTCCAGACCCCCACCCAGAGAGTGAGCAAGGAAGAGCCCAGGAGAGGGGTTGATGTGGGGGGACTCCTGCCCTGAGTGTGGTTGTACTGACCCACCACCCCAACTCCCTTTCTGACATGGGGGGCTGAGCACCGGCCAGGGTCTGGGCACTTTGGAGTGTTGATGAGTGACCCCAAGCAGGTGCTGGGTCTGAGCCCCAGTGACGTCAGCCCCCTGTCCTCGCTCAGGCACATTCCCAAAGCAGCAGGCACCCAACCAAAATAGCCTTCCCAGCTCATACTCATGGGGCGTGGGACATACATACATGGTATTTATAGCTGGGTGCCTCCCTGTTAACTCTTCTTGCTCCAGGCATGTGGAGAACACCACTGGATGGGGACCCTGCCTGGAGCAGCCCCAATCCCTCTGGCCCACGTCACTCCAGGAGCAGAACAAGGTCCCCAGGTTATTCTGAGGCACTGCAGGCTCTGCCGTGTCTCCTCAGCCTTCCTCTTGGCCAGAAAGTACATTGGGGTTCAAAAACCCCAGCCCATCTCCACAAAAATTCACAAAATGGGGAATACCCCAGTCCTGTATGGGCACCCCCACCACAGCTTCCCATTTCCTAGACAAGTGGTAGGCCAGATCAGGGAACCCCAGGGCCATGCACAAACCTGTGCCAGCTAAAGAGATCATCCTGAAGGAGGAGAGCTGTGCTGGGGGAACCCCTCAAGGGGATGCCCCTTGCCTGAGAAGCACCCCCTCCTCCCCAAGCCCCCCAGCACACTTGGTGACCCTCAGCTCTGTCCAAGCTGCAATGTTTTGGCTGATGTCAGCTGGCTCAGCCCCAGCAACTCTGTCCCTGGAGGCCCTCATGTAGGGGACCGCCGTGCCACTGGGCACGGGGTGACTCAGCAGCAGGAGCAATGCTCAGCCCTGCATCTCCTGGCCTTCTGTCCTGGCTGTAATGCAGACACCAAAACATGGCTTCCCATGGCATCATTAGGATGGCAAAAGGTTGGGCTTAATCATGGAAGCATTCTCAACTGCCCTGGCTCTGGAGGCACTCCTGCCTGCTGCCTGCCTGCTCCATGCCATCTGAGGGCCGGCGAGGGTCTTGGTCCCATATCCACACAGGTGGGCAGAGGCTCAATGCCCCGCATCCCTTTAGCCCCTCCAAACCCCCCATCCCTGGCGTCCCTCCCAGCTACCCAGTTGCAGCGTGATGTGGCGTCTTCCCGAGGGTGCAAGCTGCCTGGCGGAGCCTGCCTTTAAAAGGGAAGGTATTTCCAGATGGGGTTGTTTCATCCCAGAGCAGGGGGAGGATAGAAGAAAGGGGGGCGTGTGGGGGGAGAGTAGATGGAAAAACAGACAGCATCCTTCCTTCTTCTGGCCCTGCTCCGAGTATACCCTGCACATCCCTGAGCTCCGCACATGTGCCCTGCCTGTGCCACAAGTGCCAGCAGGGTGGCAAGCCAGTCCTTAGCTGGTGTGCATAGTGGCAGGTGGGTGCCCACACCACTGAGGGGGACCCCAGGGGTCTGGGACAGCATACCACCAGCTGTGGAATTCAGCCGTCTCTGCCCATGTCCCTATCCTGCTGCTGTGCCAGCTGGGGTGTGGGGAGGAGGGACTCCCTACGGGTGCTGTGTACAGCAATGCCCAGCACCCTACCCTGTAAGGGCAACGCAAACCCCATGCCAGTACCAGGGAGCCCTTGTTCCTATCCTCATCCCACATAGGAGGGGTGTGCAGGGTTGGGGCGCCCCAAGGAGGGGAAATGTGCTCTCGGACACTGGTGCTTGGAGGGGAAGCAGCCCAGAGGGGTTAACAAGGAGCATCCTGCTGACCCTGCTCTAGGACAGACTGTTTGAAGTGGCCTTTCCTCAGCTGCTGTGGCAACCTTCCGGGTTGGGTCTGTGCAGTCAGGGGCCCCACAGCTTGCAGAGGGTGGACAGAAGCCTTGGACTTTCCACAGCCTCTTAGGAAAGCCCCATCTGCTTGCAGGACACAGCATGATGGGAACAAGGGACAAAGTGCAGGACACAGAAACTCTGCCCGAGTCCCATGCCAGGGACATGACGCCAAATTCCATGCCGACTAAAGACCCAGAGGCTGTGGAAAGTGAGGAGGCTGCAGAGAGCAGCAGTGCAAGGCTGATTCCTGTCCCATCCAGCCCCACTCTGCCTCCCCACAACTGCATCCCAGGCCAGGCTGACCCAGACCAGTGGAGCCTGGGAAGTGGCTCCTGAACCCCCGCACTGGCTTGGTCCCAGCTTCCACTGAGCTGTGGATGAGGCTGCTGCTGGGAAGGCTTTCGGAGCTGGAATGTCAAACAACTCCCTCCGGTCATGACATCCCTGTGAGCAAAGCCAGCTGCATCCTGCAGCTGCCCCTCCTCCCCAGCCCTCCCTCCCTGCTGCTCCCCCAGGATTTAAGCCTGCACAGCCTCCCCAGGCTGTGGGTATCTTGGGACTCAAAGGATGCAGGGACAGGGTGCTGATCCCTCCTTGGCCCTGGCCCCTGCCACCAGGACCCCAGTGCCCCCCTCACGCCTGGCCCTAGCTCAGGGATGAGTGGAGGGATGGGAATGAAGCAGCGAGGGCGTCCATCCCCTCTCTCCTGACCCCTGGCTGTCTCCCTTCATCCCACTCCTTTTACAGCCATGAGCCTCCCAGGCATCTTTACCCTAAGAGGGAAGGACTGTGTGGCCCATTCCTCGGTGCTGACGGACCCGGGGCATGTGCTATTGTCTAAATAAGAGATGTTCTCCTTCCTTGCCTGGACCATGGCCCAGCCTGGCGCAGCAGGGTTCTGGGAGCTGGTGGGTGCCCTGAAATCTTCAGCCCCCCACCTGCTGTTCATTTTAGCTGCCCCCATGCCTTCACCCACTCCAGAGCTCAGGACCAGTGGGCACATAGCCCGTCTGGCTGTTCCTGGTTCCCCCCCTGTGTCCCCAGGTGATGGGGATGCTGAGTACAATGTCCTGTCTCGGAGTGGCACAAGGATTCTGGGGGTGCCTGAATGCCCCCCGGCATGCATGGATGCTGGGAGTGTCCAGCTGCAACCTGTATGGATGCTGGGAGGTGTTCACTTACCCCCCTTGTATATCCTGGGGGTGAGTTGTTGCCTCCATGTTTCACAAAGTCGCTGGGGGTGACCTGTTGCTCCCAGGGCCATGTAGCTGCTGGGGAAGACCAGTTACCTCCATGTCTGTGCAGATGCCTGAAGCATACGCCTGCCCCTCCCTCACCTACAGCTAGCCCTGTGATCCATGGGGATGCTGAGGGTGTTCACCCATCCCCTCAGCCTAGGGGATGGGTGCCCTCATTGCCCATGGGATGTTCACCTGCCCCAGTGGTGTGGAGATACTAGGGATGCCCAGCTGCCCTCATGGTCCACATGGATGTAGGGATGACTGGGCACCCACGTGGCCCACCAGGATGCTGGGGTGTCTGTCTGTCTGCCCTCCTGCAGGCCTCAATAGCGTCACCCATGCCAGTGAGATGAGGTAGCGTTACCCGCTGCATCGCTGGAGGCTCACGTAAGGCATGGTGGCCATTCACTCAGCCTCCAGCAATGCCTGGGCAGTGATTTTACTTTCCCATGCTCAGACACGTGGGCCGGGATGCGGGGGACTGCCTCAATGGATGCCATCCTTTTGCTCATCCTGGCAGGGCTGGCTAGGGGGGATCCAGGCAGCCTGGCAGGCAGTGGGAGAAGGGGGCGGCTCTTCCTGGAGCTCTGGCTGTGTTTACAGGCTCTGTCCTGGGCCATCGTTCCATTAACCCCTTCCAGCAGGGCTATGCACTGTCTGCCAATCCCCAAAGCCTCCTGCCAGCAGAGAACACTGCCCAGAGCAAACCCTGCCCAGAATCTCACTCTGGGCTTCCAGGGGACATGGGAAAGGCCACAGTGCCCTGTCCCTACTGGTTCTGTCCCTGCCAGGCACCCCTGGGCACACACATGAGCCTAGCACCAGGGTGTATGCACTCCATGGAGGAGCTGGTGCCTTTTCGGGAGGGCTGCCTGGGGCTCCCTGCTGCACTAGGTAGTCCGTGGGGCAGTATGGAATGTGGACAGGAGCAGTGTCTTCCCAGGAGCATGGTGATGGAGTGGGGGGCAGCCATGACAGGTGCTGCGCAGCCCTTGGCACCCAGCCAGGGGTGAGTCAGAGCCCACCCGGAAATAGCCATAGGGAGCTTTTTCTGGAAGCCTCTCTGTTCCGGGAATAGCTGCAGCATGCCAAGGCGCTGCCCTTTGCTCACTCCAGCAGGGCTGGACAAAGGCCACACCCGGCCCTGCCACTCACCCCTGTTCCAACGCCCCACATCCAGGCACTCCCTGCCCCTGCACACATCCCTACTGGGACCCATCTGCTCTGGGCACCCACATCCACTGGCTACTCGCCCACTCTGGGCATCTGCCAGCTGGGGAGCCATGGGCTCCAAATGTCCCCAGGTGTCCTCCAGGCAGAGCCTGGAAACCACCCAACAGCACCTGGCCCTGAGCTGGGTGCTGGCAGCAGCAGGGGGTGATGCTGGCAGGGGGAGAATGAGGACAGTCACTTGGTACCCACTTCCCTTTGTTTGGGGGGTGCTGGGTAGTGGCACGTGTGTGCCAGCTCCAGGCAGGGGTGCTGGGTGCTCCCAGCCTGGTCCCGTCCCAGTGGGACACTGGCCTTGTGTTTTGCTATGGTTGACATGGAGACCCTCCAGCTGTCTGTTTGCATGGTGCCAGGCGGTGGGAGAGCTTGTTCCCTTTTTGTGGGGAGGAGAGGCAGGTGCTGGGGGCTGGGAGCATAAATCCAGAGCTGTCAGGAGCTCTTGGCATGATAGGTCACAGGGTCAGGTGGAAGAGGACCACCATTTTCCAGTCCCCAGGACACAGACAGCATTCTCCAACTAACAGAGTGTCCATGCTGGTGACTCAGGAGATGGGAATCCAGCTGGCACCCAACACCTGGGCCCCATGCAGCTCTCACAGGCTGCCACGTCCCTCTTGCAAGGCTGCACACCCATTGCCTGGAAGACACAGGATCCTGCTGGGAAATGATGCATGCAGACTGATGGAAACCCAAAACCCCACTGCTGCACCCAGCCCATGCAGAGGACCCAGCCAAGAGCAAGAGGCACCCCAATCCATGCTTCTCCTATCCCCTGGGAGTGCCCCAGCTGGAGTGCTGCCCTGCCACTGTGCCAACTCTCAGAACCCTGTGCATCACTGTCACTTGGAGATGTTGGTCCTCAACATGGCACCGGGAGCTTGTGCCTTGTTTCCTGAGAGGGTTGAACAGTGCCAAGGCAGGGGAGCAGCAATGATGGGGGGCTGCAGCTTGCCTTACACCAGTGATCTACCCAAGAGACACCCAGCCTTTGAGAAGTGAGTGTGTTCCCCTGTGGACCTGTACCTCACTGTGTGTGGGCCAAGACCTGTTTTGGGGCAGCCCCTATTCACCTAGTGGCAATTGGGGCACACCCCAGGGCAGGATGGGTGACTATCCCTGGGGAGCCTCTGTCAGTACTTTCTGGCTGTGTCCCACTTTCACCCACCCATAATCCAGCTCTGTCCTGGCTTTGGCAGGCACTGCATTTGCCTGGCCTGGACAAGGGTGCGGGGTGAGTGGTGCCTGGGGTGGATTGCAGGGTGTAAATTTTCAGGGGGCAGGGTGTGGGTTGTGAGATGTGGGGTGCAGGATGCAGGGTGAGCGGTGTGGGGTTAGGGTGTGCGGTTCAGGGTGCATAGCGTGGATTGCATGACGTGGGGGGCAGGGTGAGGGCGCGATGTGCACGGCGTGGAGTGCACAGGGTGCAAGGTGCAGGGTGCAGGGCGTGGATTGCGGGGTTGCAGGTCGTGGGGTGTGGATTGCAGGGTGTGGATCGCGGGGTGCGGGTCGGGGGTAAGGGTGCACGTTCCTCCGCGCCGGCAGGGGGCGCTGTGCGGGGCGGGGCAGTGGCGACGGCGGCCATGCAGGTACCGGGCGGGCGGCGGGCGCGGGGCGGGAGGGTCGTACTCGGGCCGGGGGTCCCCGACCCGGGGCGGGGTGTTGCCAGCGCTGTGCGGTGACGGCGGTGCCCGCAGGCGGCGGCGCAGGGCTCGAAGGCGGCGGCGCAGGCGGCGGCGCAGGAGCTGGTGAAGTTCGTGAACCGCAGCCCCTCGCCGTACCACGGTGAGGAGCCGGGCCGGTCCCCCCCCCCGCCCTCCTCCCCTCCCCGCGGGCAGCCCTGACGGCTTTTCCCCCCGCAGTGGTGGCCGAGTGCCGCAGCCGGCTGCTGCAGGCCGGTTTCCAGGAGCTGAAGGAGACGGAGCACTGGGACGTGCGGCCGGCGCAGAAGGTGAGCCCGGCGGGGACGAGGCGGCGGGGGCTGGATGGGGACGGGGGGCCCTCACCCCTCACCTCTGCTTCTCTACCCCTAGTACTTCATCACTAGGAACTACTCCACCCTCATCGCCTTCGCCGTCGGCGGCCAGTTCCAGCCCGGGAATGGGTTCAGCCTTCTGGGGGCCCACACCGACAGCCCCTGCCTCAGGGTAAGGCTGCCCAGCTAGGTGCTGGGACCTTCTCTGGGGCCCTCCAGTTTCAAGCCACAAGCAAAAACGACCCTTACTTCCTCTGTGCCAAGCAGCACCATTGTTGGCTCCCTGCCCCTCCCAAATCTGCCTCCCAGAGCAGCCCATGCTGACCCCCTGCATTGCTTTGCCTGCTGCTGTGTCCTCTGTGTCCCCTGTCCTGCAAAGCCCCTCACAGCACCCTGTGCTGGCACCATCAGCGATGAGGCTCTGGGCCTGCTGTGCCCAGTCCCCAGCACTTCGCATTGCCATTAGTGACACCTCTGCTGTGACCCAGGTGAAGCGTCGCTCTAAGCGGGGGCAGGTGGGCATAGTCCAAGTTGGTGTGGAGACCTATGGAGGCGGCATCTGGAACACCTGGTTCGACCGTGACCTCACCGTGGCTGGGAGGGTGATCATAAAGGTGAGTCTGATTTGGGGCAGGCGCAGTCGGATAGCTGTGTACCCCTGGCTCTGGGTCCCTGATTCCACACAGAGTGGGACCTGCTGCAGCCTCTCAGCCTTACAGGCCTGGCCCTAGCAGCTCTCCTTGTGTTTCAGGACCCGGCCACAGGGCGCCTGGAGCAGCGCCTGGTGCGTGTGGAGCGGCCCATCCTCCGCATTCCTCACCTGGCCATCCATCTGCAGCGCAGCATCAATGAGAACTTTGGGCCCAACACCGAGCATCACCTGTAAGGCCTGGTTTGGCCCCAACCCCTGGCCAACCCTTGGGAAGGCTAGGACCCAGCTGGAACAGTTGCCCACCCTCAGCTCTCCCTTTGCCTCTCTTGATTGCAGTGGAGGTCTGCAGTGGCTTTTCTTAGCCCTGCAGAGTCCTTCGAGGAGATGCTTCCAAGCTTAGGACTTAGGAAGGACACTAGAGTGTCCTGAGGTGGCACAATAGATCTGTGCTTCAGGGTCTGTGTGTCCTTGTTCAGCATGGCAGTCGCTCCCTGGAGGAGCAAGGCAGACACTCAGGAGGGATTTGTTGTGTGTGGCACAAGCAGGTGAGGTGAGCAAAGCCCTGGGAGCTAACATCATTGTTTCCACACAGGGTTCCCATTCTGGCCACTGCTGTGCAGGAGGAGCTGGAAAAGGAGGTGCTTATGGAGTCCACACCTTGCAGTGCTGCAGCCCAGGTGAGCTGGGTGCCAAGTGTCAGTGGGGACACTTCATAGGACCTTACACTTGTCACCTTTGATCTCCGTTCCTCAGGGACTTGCCACCAGGTTCCTCTTCCCTTCTCCCCATGGGCGGGTGGAAACCTTCCCCTCTGCCTTGCAGTTGTGTACATGGCACATCTGCTCAGCCATCTCTGTCTTCTCACACTGCTCTGCAGCCACTGTGTAGAAGGGGGTGCACCTCGCCAAGGAGGCAGGGCAGGGGCCTTGCACAGGGGGCAGAGACCTGTCCTGGGTGAGGTAGGGGCTTGAACACAGGACATGTTAGCAGGAGAGAGGATGTACCATGAGTGGGGTGTGGGATGGCTCTGCAGGGTGAAACAGGGATCTTCCCCTGCCATCTACATCCTGCCCTGCTTTCTTCCCAGGCAGAGCGCCACAGCCCTGTCCTGCTTTCCCTGATCTGCCCCCAGCTGGGGGTGAAACCGGAGCAGATTGTAGAGCTGGAACTATGCCTGGCAGATACACAGCCAGCGGTGAGTAAGGGCGGGAGCCTCCCTCTGCCAGCACAGAGCCTGTGGGCTGGCACTACACAGGTGTGTCCTGGCACTCATCCTCTGCCTGGGGTGTGCCAGGGCTGGGAGCTGAGTGGAGCAAGAGGAGGCAGCTCCCTAGGGACAGAGATGAGGGAACTGGAAGTGGGACCCAGTGCAGGTACTTTTTGGTGTGCTAGAGGCTGTGCTGTACTCTTCCTGGCTCTCTGATTGCAGACACTGGGTGGTGCCTTCGATGAGTTCATCTTCTCCCCACGTCTGGACAACTTGCACAGCTGCTACTGCGCCCTGCAGGTGAGAGGGAAAAGAGCCTGGAGGCTGCAGTGTGGCCCCAAGGCACCCTGGCTCAGCTCTGAACTGGCCCAAGGCTCTGCAGGGAGGTGTGTTCCCATGACATGGGTCTGGCTTATTGGCAGATCTTGTGTTGGGACCTGCCTACTTTGCTGAGTGTATGGGGTTCCCAGCAGCTCACAGGGGTGTCTCCTGCTGTCACTTGGGCCACGTGTGTGCCCACAGTTCCCTTCCTCCATGCTTTGGGCTCTCCTGGGGAAGATCATGATGGCTCAGTCCTGAGAATCCCAGGATGGCACTCAGGCTGGTGTCCATTCCTCCCTAACCCTGCAGGCCTTGATTGACTCATGTGCGGCACCCTCTTCACTCTCCCAGGAGCCCAATGTGCGTCTCATCGCGCTCTATGACAACGAGGAGGTGAGCGAGGGGCACATTCATGTGTCGGATGGCCGGCACTGGGAAGGGGTCCATGTTCTTTGCTCTCCTTCAGCCAAGCCTGGCAGAAGAAAGATCCCATGCCCCAGTGGAGAAAGCTGGGATTTGCCTAAACCTGCATGGAGCATGGCCTGGTCAGGGGGTGGAAAGCACTGATGTGATAGGAAGCAGCTCTGCTGGCTTTGGGGAACCCCCTGTCACTCAGCTGGTCCCTGGAGTGCTGGGGAGTTGTGCCAATGGTGGTCCTTGGCAGGTAGGGTCGGAGAGTGCACAGGGCGCAGAGTCCTTGCTAACGGAGCTGGTCCTGCGTCGGATCTCGGCATCACCGCACAACCTGACGGCCTTCGAGGAGGCCGTGGCCAAGTCCTACATGATCAGCGCTGATATGGCCCATGCTGTGCACCCCAACTATGTGTGAGTAGCCCGAGCAGTGCCACAGGCTACGGTAGCCTCCCCTGCCCCCTGAGGGGATGTGTCACCATCATTCCCCGGGGAGTACAGACCATACAGTCTTTGTTGTGGCAGGGAGGGAGGGCTGTAGCCTGAAACTCCTGCTTCTCTTTTGCAGGGACAAGCATGAGGAGAATCATCGTCCAGCCTTCCACAAGGTGAGGGTTGGGACAGACACTGTCAATCTGCTCTGCACTACTATGGATTGTCCAGCTGCTCCCTGGAGCACAGTCTCGGGGTGCAACTCAGCAGCTCTCAAGTGAGAAACATTTGTCCTGCAATGGGATTTGGCTGTGCCACATGTCTCATGTTGATCACTTGGGATCCATCTTTTCCCTGGAGCCCTTCCCTGCTCTGAGCTGGGCTGTCCCTGTCGCAGGGATGTCCCCATCCCCATGGGCTCACCCAGGGAGGGGACAATGGTCTGGTGTGATGTGTGATGGGGTGGGACAGCATTGCCTGGGCATGAGTGTTTCAAGGGCCACTGACTATCCCTGGGTTCCATCATGGACCTGCGGCGCCTTTGCTTGTGCAGGGCCCCGTCATCAAAGTGAACAGCAACCAACGCTACGCCTCCACAGCTGTCACCGAAGCCATAATCCGGGACATTGCTGCCCGCGTGGGTGTCCCTCTGCAGGTGAGTGGTGCTGAGTGAGCCCTCCTAGAACATTGCGAGTTTGGGCTGCAGCCCTGCCCCTCAGTTCATGAGAGGGGACCTGTGCCACAGCCCCACTCCTGTTACCATGTCCGACCCCACTGTGGTCTGTGCTGCCTGCTTCTCTGGGGCTCCATCTTCAGTGCTGCCTCAGGGAGCAGGCTGGGGAACAGGAAGGGAGTCTGGCCTCAATGTGTCCCATCTCTGGAGGATTTTGCACCCTGGCTTGGATCAGTGCTGCTTCCTTGTCCCAGGTTATCTCCCTTCAGGGCTGAGGGCCCACGTGGGAGGCCATGGGGCAGCGTGGGGAGCTGCTGAGGCCTTGTGTCCCTGCAGGAGTTCATGGTGCGCAATGACACGCCCTGTGGCACCACCATTGGCCCCATCCTGGCCTCCCGCCTGGGGCTGCGCGTGCTGGACATCGGCTGCCCGCAGCTGGCCATGCATTCCATCCGGGAGATGTGCTGCACCTCAGGGGTGCTCCAGAGCATCACCCTCTTCAAGGTAAGCCCTGTGTCCCCCATCCTGTGCTGAATCCCCCTCCCTGCTGCTCTGCATTTCTTGCATCCCCATGTCCCCATCCAACCCCTGCCTTGGGGCTGAGCTTTCACACTCCCCAGCCCTCTGGAGCAGTGCAGGTACTGGCTGCTTCTGGAGGTGCCCCCTTGCATCCCAGCCTCCCCTGGTGACTGCCATCCCTAAATAGTTACTATGGCAACCGCTGCTAGCCTTGAGTCAGTGATGGGTTACTATGGCGACATGGTCCTGCTCTCTGCCAGTAGCTGCCTGCTACGACGCTGCCTGCGTAACCCAGGAGGGAACTGCTGCCTGCCCCTGCTGCCTGTCCCCCCACCCCACCCCTAGCTGCCCTGCCTGGCCGACTCTAACAGCCTCTCTCCTTCCAGGGCTTCTTCGAGCTCCTGCCGACAGTCAGCAGCAGCCTGGTGGTCGACTGAGCACAGTGGGGAGGGAGCAGCAGTTGGTTCAGTGCTGGGGCCATTAAAGCATCTCTATCTCACTGGCGCGTGGTACATGACTGCGGCTGGGGGTGGGGGTTAACATAAGTGGCTACCCCTGGGGACTCCCATGGCTCCCAATCCATGCTTTCTTCCCCTGGGGCTGGGAGCGGAACCTATTGACCCACCCATAGCGCTGGCGATCTCAGCTCAGAGGCAGAACACTGCTCAGGGTGAACTGTCGGGACGACAGACCTGTCTGCAGCGCTGGGGCCGCCCCTTTCCGCAGGGCCGAGCCTGCCGTGTGTGGAGCTGCTGTCCAGGGCCGGGCCGGCGGTCCCTGCGCGGGGGCTGCGCGCTCCCCTCGGTCGGTGCCGGGGCGCTGCCGCTGGGCGGGGCACGAGGGTGCGGCTCCGCGCTCGCCGCCCATTGGCCCCTTCTCAGGGGCATGTCCCGCGCAGGAGCCAGTGGGGCCGCAGAACTGGGCAGGAGCGGGCGCTGATTCGTGGAGGTGGCCCTGGCGCGGTGACACACCCCTGGGGGGCGTGGCTCACCCCAGGGAGGCCGCGATTGGCGCGCCGCTGGACCGCCTCTTCCCAAAGCGCGACGTGATTGGCCACACTCGACAGCGAGGGGCGTGAGCGCGGCCCCGGGGGCAGCAGCACTGGTTTCTCATTGGCTGCGGCGCGGGGGGGCGTAGCGCGGTGTCAGCGCACCGGGCGCCATTGGCCGGGCGGCGGCGGTGGGCGGGGCGCGCGGCGCGGCGGGGCGCGGGTTGGCGGCGGGCGCGGGGGCGCGGCCGCGGGTGCGCCATGGTGCGGCCGTGAGCGGAGCATGGGGCGGCGGCTGCTCCGGGCGCTCCTCTGCCTCCTCCTCCTGGCCGGCCGCGGGCAGCTGCGGGACGGCGCCTCCGCCGCCACCGCCGCGCACGGTGAGACCGCGACCCGCGCGGGGCGGCTTTGCGAGGGCCAGGGGGCGCCTTCCGGGGAGCGGCGGGGCAGGGGGCTCGGCGGCCGGTGCGGTCGTCGCAGCCATAGGTGCTGTCACGGCCCGCGGCGGCGAGCCCGACCCCCGGCAGAGAGAACGGGGCAGGGCGGCCCGGGACCGGCACCGCAGGTGCGTCACTGACTCTGGGGGCGCCCCCATCTCGGGGCTGCCGCGCCAGTGGGGGTGCTGGTCCCGGGGACCCCCGCCGGCTGAGTTTCCGCCCCGCGGGGGCCAGTGGGACGGGACGGGAGCAAAACGGTGCTTGCTCACGCCTGAGGCAAAGCCAGTGACTGGGGCTTCCGCTGGAATGGGGAGCCAGGGGCAGAGGCCCTCAGAGCGGCTCCTCCGGGACCCCGCCGCCCCATGGCCGCCTTCCGCTGGTAATGCGGCCCGGCCCGGGCCGGTGCACCCGCCCTTCTCCAGCTTGGCCCGTGTGGCCCCTGCCTCCGACTCTCGGCGATCCGAGTGTCGCTGCTGGTAGCAGGGCTGTAGCCCCTCGCACGGCACGACAAGGCACGGCACGGCCCCAACCACCGCTGACTCACTACCGGGAACCCAGGGCTGCTGCGCCCCTCGTCCTCCAGCGGCCCGGGAGAGCTGGGACGGGTCCGGGCGTCCCGCGGGGGCCCGCTGTCCCCGGGACAGGCGGGGATGGTGCAGGGGCGGCTGCAGCCGAGCCCCGTCCTGGCCGGGAGAGCCCCCCTGGGCGGGGGCTACCGCCCCTTCCTGAGGAGCGGGGCGTCCCGGCGGGAGAGCGCCGCGCCGCTTCAGCACCGCGGACAGCGCCGGCCCGGCCCCCGCCACCCTGCCCGGCCCCCGCTCCCACCGCCCCCGGGGTCTCCCCTGGCAGAGGGGTCCTTGCGTGGCCCCTGCCCCTGGGGACGCTGGCCTGCGGGTACCCGGGTTTCAGGGACCCCCATCCCCGTTAGCCCCCTTCCCCCGCGGCGGGCTCGGCGGGCCCCTCCCTCCCCTCCCCCCGGTTGTTTTCTCGTTCCTTCCTTGCCATCCGGGGCTGAGTCATCGCCTGCTGCCGTCTCGCTGCTGACGGTTTGGACCGAGACGGGGGGGGAGAGCAAGGGGGAAGCCGCCCCCTGCCCAAGTGCTGCCCCCCGAAGGGGATGGAGAGTCACACACCCACCTCCCACCCACTAGCCCTGCTGCATCCACGCTTTGGGGTCCCTCTTGCAGGGAGAGTGAGTCCCTGGTCTGACTGGGTTGCATTTCGTAGTACCACATGTAGGAGGGCAACAGATGTGGTTTTGCAGGTCTCTACCCCCTCAGTCTTCCGTACCTAACTGCCAGCACCCCTAAAAACTCCAGGCTTTTTCCAGCCCCCCTGAGCCAAGGGCATTCTCTGTACACATCCCCCATCTTGGCTTTGAGGGGCAGAAAAGGCTGGCACTGAGGCTCTGCCCTTGGCTACAAAGCTGTGCCCCCTCCCACCATCACCACATTGCATCCCTGTGCTATTTTCCTGGGGAGTGGGGGTCCCCAAGCAGCTGATGACAAGCAAACCCCATTGAAGTCCCCCTCGGATGCTGTGCTGACTGGCCTGCCTGTCTATCTGTCTGTCCATCCCAGGCTGTCTGTTTGACCGGAGGTTGTGCTCCCCCCAGGAGGTGTGTGTGCAGGGTAAGTGTCTATTAAGGGTGCAGGGATCCCCTCCCCCTTCCCAAGGAAGGGATGCAATGCAGGGGAACATGGCAGAAGAAAGTAAGGGCTGTGCCTGGAGACCCCCACCCTCACCCCAGCATGTTTGTTCATCTGGCCATGTTGCCTCCCCTCTCTTGCAGATGGGCTGTTTGGGCAGTGCCAGGTGGGCTCCGTGCAGGACAGACCCTACTTTCAGGTCACCTCTCCTGTGCTCCAGCGCCTGCAGGATGTCTTACGGCATCTCATGGCACAAGGTGAAGCAGGGAGCGTGGGGGGAGTCACTGAGGCCATGCGGGGCAAGGGTGTCAGGCAGTATTGCCTGGTAGCAGTAGGGCTGTCCAAGGTCCTGCTGGCCCAGGGGCCAGAGTGCGCTGAGGAGGGTGATCCTGGGAGGAGTGGGACCAAACCCAGGCCATGGGACACAGGGTCAGGACATCAGGACAGCCTCCCCTGCACTCACACCATGGTTCTCAGGCTGCCTCCACGTCTCACAGCTCTCTCCCATGTCAGGGCTCTCGTGGCAGGACAGCATCACGCAGTATGTGATCTCGCAGGAGATGGAGCGCATCCCCCGCCTCCGCCTGCCGCCCTCGCTGGAGCCGATGGCCAGGGACAGGTAAGGCAGTGCCAGCTGCCGGCCTGTGAGGAGAGCCCAGCAGAGCAGTGGGGGCTTCGCCCCCCTAATGGGGTTTAGGGAAGGGAATTCTCCCTTACCCAGATGAGTCACTCTAGTGCTGTTTGCCTTTAAGGTTCCTGCCCCTCCGTGTAGAGCCTCGGCGAGCCCCGCTCCCCCCAGACTCTGGCCTGCCAGCAGCTCAGCACCTGGGGCAGCCCCCACCACTGTTACCTTCCCCACTGGTGCAACGGTACCTGGAGCACCTCCTGCTGCCTTCCCCATCCCAGCTGGGCTATGAGGAGGCTCTGCTCAACCCCTACTCCTACCACAAGGTAAGCTGGGGGGTGAGTCCCCTTCTCTCAGGAGGAAAGGTAGAGATTAGCAGGGGGCTTCTGTACTCTGAGCACCCTTCTGCTGCTGGTGAGGTACCCCCTTCTTCCACCATGGGGTGACAGGAACCCTGTGGGGTTTGACCATGTGTTTTGGTTGCAGTTTGGCTACCAGGATGGTGCTCACCAGCATCCCAGCGGCTCAGCCAGGCAGAGCTCCGAGACCTCCTCGCTACTGGGCCGGGTCCCTGCCCAGGCCCTTTTTGGGGCTGGCCCTGTGCCCTCCTATGGTGGGCAGGCAGGAATGGATGGGGGGCATCTCTTCCAGGACTTGGGCATGCTTTCCCTGCCCAGAGAGAAAGCCGGCCACCACGACTCTGCCAGCACCAGGCCCCAGCATAGCTTGCGACTCCCCAGTGATTACAGAAGCATGGAGGAGAGGGTGCAGCCACCATCCCTGGCTGCCCAGCCACCCTCTACACAGACAGGTACCTTGTTCTCCAGGCAGGCACCAACCCTTGTCCCTACCCTGTACCCACAGCCCTGTTCCTCACGGCTCATACCCTCCCTCCTCTTTGGCTTTATGCCCAGGGGCAGCATATTACCCCAGCCCCACTTGCCTCATCTGCTACATCCCTAGCCCCTGGTCTCCATGCAGTTGCAGAGCATCCAACCTCGTGCTACCTCCTCTTGCAGATGCTGCCTTGAAGAGACTGGCCTCCCTCCTGGCCAGCTATGGCCTTGGGCTGCCCGAGCTGAGCCCTCAGCAAGTGAGCAGCCTCTCCAGCCTCCTCCAACTGCTCCAGAGCTCTGGTGAGCTGAGTGAAGGGATGGGGCAGGCAGGGACTGGCAGTGGTGGGTGCCAGCATGCCCTGTTTCAGTGTAGGGGGTGTTGCCTTTTGAAGGTGGATGCTGCAAGACCTGTCTCTCTCCTTTCCAGGTGTTGTTGGCCCCGAAGTGCCCACAGTGAAACGGGTGGGTTTGCAGCAGGGTGGTGCTGGAGGAGGTGCCACACTACAGGTGGGATGGGGTGGAGGAGGCAGTCCCCCAGGGTTCTCCTCAGGGGTCCAAGTTTCTCCCTTTACCTCCCTTCAGGTGACGGAGGGGGACATGCAGCACGGAGAGGAGCCAGTGCACCCTTCCTTCACAATGCCACCCCCTAAAATCCCAGCCAGTAGCTCCCCAGGGGATGGGCCAAAGGGCAGGGTGGCAACCTCATCAGCTCCCCAGGCCGAGCCACAGGGGGGACATGGTGGAGATGCAGTCAGCCCCAGGAAGCAGATTGTGGTGGAGAAGAAGAGCTACACGGAGATGAAGGACAGTGGGGCACAGCAGCACATGCATCCACCGGACGAGTATGGCTACATCATCACAGACCAGAAGTGAGAGCAGGGGGCCAGGCTAAGAGGGTCTGTGTGTACGGAGGGTTGGTGTCTCCCCACCAACAGCTGTCATAGCCCCACATGCTTGGCCAAGCCTGTTTGGGGTGGGGTTGGTCAGCTCCTCCTTGTCCTCTCTCTACCCACAGCCCTTGTCCTACCCCAAAGCCTTCCTTTCTCAGCCCACACCAAGGCCAGAGCTCACTGTTGCAGGATGGGAGGCTGGGAGTGTGTGTGTGCAAGGGCAAGGGGGTCAGCTCACTCCCACCACCACTCATCCCCACGCTCTTATCTCCTGCCCGTCCTGACACCCCTGCAGCCAGCACAGTTCTCACTGCATGCTTGGAACTCCCTGAGCCTGCCCATCCCTGTTCCCTGACTATGGGGAGTGGAGACCGTCCCCTCACCCCCACTGCCTGCTCCTCACCCTGACCCTGTCCCCTTAGGCCCCTGGGGCTGGCTGCTGGTGTGCGGCTGCTGGAGCTCCTTGCCAAGCACCTCCACCTCTCCACCACCAGCTTCATCAACATCAGGTGAGAGGAGTGGGGCCAAGGGTGCTGCTGTCTCAGCCTTGGCTGTGCTCAGCCCTCTTGGGCAGGGCTCCAGGAGGGACTTATCTGTGGTGGGGATGGGGAGGGAGTCTGCACTTCCCAGTCTCACACTGTGTTGCCCCTCTCCCTGCAGCGTTGTGGGTCCTGCACTTACCTTCCGCATCCGACAGAACCCTCAGAACTTCTCACTGACAGATGTGGCCAGCCAGACTGGTGAGTTGAGCACCTAGTCCTGTTCGTCTCTTCCCCCTGCAGTTTTGGGGTGCCCCTTCCCAGGGACTGGGAAGAGGGGGCTCCCACCATACCTCCCAATGTCTTTGGCTGAATGGGGGAGCTGATATGAGGGGAACAGCTGCCGGGGCTATCCCTTGGCTCTATCTTTGTTGGGGGCGGGTCTCTTGTGTGGAAAGAAAGCACCCCTCTGACCATCTCCTCTTTATCCACAGAGCAAGTGAAGACAGAGCTGGAGCACGAGCTGGGCCTGAAGATTGTGCAAACAGGAGTGGGAGAGGTAGGAGGGAGCAAGCATGCCTGTCCCTCGGGGCTAGGGTGGCCAGGGACAGGGCAGTGGGAGTGCTGCCACTGAGTATGAGCAGGAAGTATGCTGTTGCCCAGCACTGGGGCTCAGGATTTTCATGAGTGAACATCCCTGTGGGTCTGTGGGGCAGTTTAGGAACAGAGGGCTCTGGGTAGTGTTTGGAATGCTGTGTTGGGGACAGACTTGGGTTATCTGGGATGGCCTGGAGCAGAACTACTCCAGTCTCCCATCTGTCCATCATTCCCCCTGATGCCCGACAGCACGATGTTTCCCTGTTGCCTGTACTCCCAGGGCTCTTGGCTCTTGCAAAACAAAAGTTCCATAAGGTCTCAAGGTGATTTGAGAGGGAGTCCCAGGGGCTTTTCTACCCCTCCAAGACTGGAGGGCTGCGGGCGGTACCCCACAGGGCTTATCCTCACCCTTGCCTCCCGCCAGCATGCACATCCCATCTTAGCTGTGGCCTGAGCATCTGAGCGCTGGGCTGTTCCCAAAGCACCCCAGAGACCACAGCTAGGCAGGCAAAATGCCATCATGTCCCCAGAGAATGGCAAATCAGCTGATGGCAGGGATGGAACAGGAAACATCTGTTTGGGGAGGGATACCCCCTCCCCATGCTCCTCTGGGGATCCACAGGAACAGTCTCCTGGGAGGGGAGCAGGGGTTGGAGATGGGGACCAAGCCTGGCTCCTGTGTTTGCAGCCCGAGGAGGAGAAGTGGTGTAGCATGTTCCCAGCCTGGGATCCCCATTTCCCACCGTCTTACCCTGTGACCATAGCTGTGGACAAGGAGGAAGGAAGGGGGAACTTTGGAGGAGGAGGAGGCCATGGAGTAGGGGTGGCCTGGCCACCTGTCTCCATCAGTAATGTGTAGAGTGTCGCTATGGTAATGCCTTTTGATGTGGCAAGTGGCAGGAACTGGGAGAGATGTCAGCAATGACAGAGATGGAGCCCAGAGGAGGCTGAGGCAATTTTGCAAGCCCTCTTTCCCACGGACCTCCCCAGTCCTCACCAGCTTGTGCTTTTCCTTTATTCCCTGCTGGCTCTGAATTTGATGAGACTGATGCATGATTTGGGGAAGGAGTGATGCAGAGAGGCAGGGAGATGTCAGGGCCTGGGCAGGCCTTGGGAGAGAAGTGCCTTCTGTCCTCCATAGCTGTGCTGACACGTCCAGGGGCTACAGGGCTGTTCCTGCTCGAGTGCCTAGGAGAGCTGGGAGGTGCTGGCCCTGGTGGGTGCCCTGACTGCAGGACTGGCTGGACCCTGACAGGGGCTGATGCAGCTCGGGGCAGGTGGCAGCGGGAACACCTAGGCTGGGGACATCCCCAGGCAATGATGATGACGTAGATGATGATGGTGCAGTGTTCCCTCGGTAACCTCATCAGGCTCATAGCCAATGGGAGGCTGTGGCAATGAGGTAATGTTGGGCTCTGGCACCTCATTGGCACAGGGTATTTGAAGTGCTGATGCCTCAGAATCCTGTGCTGCCCCATCAACATCCTGATCACCAGATGCTCTGGGACAAGGACCTGGGCATTGGCAGGAAGGTCTTGTCCTGCAAGGGCTGAGCAGCATCCTGTTCCAGCATGGATTAGGGAGTCCTCCCCAGCCACAGGAAAGGAGCCCTAGAGACACTGCCTGCAAGGTGGCAGGGGCTGCTCTGTGTCCTAGCTGAGGAGGGCAGTGGGCAGGACCTGTCCCCCAGCCACTACACCTGGGGTGGCACCAGCCCTCTGGCAATGCTGGCACATCTGACTCCCTCAACCTCCCCCAATGTTCTGTTGTGGAGCAGCGATTGCAGGAGAGAGCAAGCCTCATTTGGGGAAGTCCCTTGAGAGCAGCACACCCAGTGTTGCAGTGGCCCATCCTTCACCATTAACCCCTTGGACTAAATTCAGCCCTTATTGACCTCCAGCTAGGCAGAAAGAGCTCATTGAACCAAAGCTCCATGGGGCTGCTTCCTGGTCTGAAGGGGAATAGCTCAGGCTAGTGCTGCCTTGGGCAGCAGCCCTGGGTGCTGGGACTATGGAGGCAGGAAGTCGCTGCTGCGTGGGCTTGGACAGGCTCTCGCAGCCCCAGGGACACCACTGTGAGCAGTGCCCCATGTGGCATGCAGGTGGGTGCACCCTGCCCCAGCTCTGTCCCAGCTCAGGGTACTGAGAGAATCAACACCCTCAGGTAGAGGAAGGAAGAGCCTTTGTCCTGTTTGAACCCCCAGCAACCTGCAATGTGGAGCAGAACAGGGTCTTATCCCCATGTGGATGTTCCCCACTAACCCTTGCTTGGCTCTGCCCCCAGCGAAACGAGGCTGCTGCCTATTCACACCCATCCCGCTTCAGGGATGGCTTCCACTCGGTGCTGCTGACCTTCATAGTGCTGGCCTGCGTGGCAGGCATTGCCATCGCAGTTTCTGCGGCCTTCTGCCTCCGGCGCCATGCCAAGCAGCGGGAGAAGGAGCGCCTGGCCGCCCTGGGGCCAGAGGGTGCTGCTGACACCACCTTCGAGTACCAGGTAGGACCCTGTGGGATGCGGGATGCTGCAGGATGTGCCACTGCAGTGTCAGCATCGCTTGGGGTGCATGGGGCTGCCCTATGGCAGCACTGTGGCCAAGGGACAGGGCTGTTGCTGGTATCCCCCAGGAGCTGTGCCGCCAGCACATGGCTGCCAAGTCTCTCTTTGGCCGCACTGAGACAGCGGCAGCACCAGCAGAGACCTCGAGGGTCAGCAGCATCTCATCGCAGTTCAGCGATGCCCCACAGCCCAGCCCCAGCTCTCACAGCAGCACACCCTCCTGGTGCGAGGAGCCCGTCCAGTCCAACATGGACATCTCCACTGGACACATGATCCTGGTGAGCCAGCCTGGCGGGGTGGCAGCACCCTTCCCCAGCGCCCTCCTGCCCCCCTGCTGCTGGGCTGACCCCTGCCCCTCTGCCCCAGGCCTATATGGAGGACCACCTCCGCAACCGGGACCGGCTGGCCAAGGAGTGGCAGGCGCTCTGTGCCTACCAAGCTGAGCCCAGCATCTGCTCCATTGCCCAGAGCGAAGCCAACCTGAAGAAGAACCGCAACCCCGACTATGTGCCATGTGAGCATCCCAGCCACCCTGCCCCAGGGACCAGCTCCCAAGGCCATGGCTGGAGCAGGGTGGGGGGCATGGGGATGCTTTGGGGCCACAGCTGGTTGCAGGATTGATTTGCTCCCAGTTCCCCTAGGCACTCACCACTTTTTCTGGCCTGTGTTTTCCCAGATGATCATGTGAGGATCAAACTGAAAGCTGAGAGCAACCCGTCTCGCAGTGACTTCATCAACGCCAGTCCAATTGTGAGTAATCACCAGGGGCTCCTGCCCTGCCACCCTACTCTGTGATGTGCCCAGCCCAGACAAGAGTCTTGCTCTGGGATAGAGATAGACTGAGCTCACATTCCGAAGGCTATGGATGTAAGCCTTGTGCCTGCCCCATTGCTCAGACGTAGTTCAATCCCATTTTCCTCCTGGTTGTGGCACCTGAATCTCCCTCCCCAGCCCTTCCATCACCCCTGGAGCAACCCCCCACTCCTGTCAATGTCACCAATCCCTGGCAAAAGAGCGTGCAGTCTGACACCCCCTATTCTGTTCCAGATCGAGCATGACCCACGGATGCCAGCATACATTGCCACACAGGGGCCACTGTCCCACACTATTGCTGACTTCTGGCAGGTGAGTGTCACCTGGCTGTGCCAGCCTATTGGGGCCCCTTTGTGTGCTGCCGACCAGATGGGTCACAGTGGCTTGATCGCCCTCCTGCCTGTGCTGTCCCCCAGCGGTGACAGCCCCCTTGCCTTGCCTGCAGATGGTGTGGGAACATGGCTGCACCGTCATTGTCATGCTGAGCCCTCTGGCTGAGGACAGCGTCAAGCAGTGTGACCGCTACTGGCCAGATGAAGGCTCCTCTCTCTACCACATCTACGAGGCAAGTGTGGGGAGTAGCCTGGGGCAAGGAGTATCCCCCAGCCCCCGCCACCCCTACTCCCCTGCCCCAAGCGCAGTCCCCTTGCCTGGCACTGGCACCTACGAGCTGCCTCTCTCGGGCAGGTGAACCTGGTGTCAGAGCACATCTGGTGCGAGGATTTCCTGGTGCGCAGCTTCTACCTGAAGAACGTGCAGTCGCAAGAGACCCGCACCCTGACGCAGTTCCACTTCCTCAGCTGGCCAGCCGAGGGCATCCCCACCACCACCCGGCCCCTCCTCGACTTCCGCAGGTGAGTGCCCACCCAGCACCGTGCCAGCCCTCGGGGAGCCAGCAGTGGTCCCAAATGCAGGTGACTGATGGGCAAGGAGATTGCTGCCAGTGTGATGAGGGTCAGGGCTGCGGCATGAACTGGGTGCAGGGACAGGGAGCTGCTGTGCATGGGAGGGAGCAGAAGATCCAGGTTCTGGCCAGCATGGGATGAGGCTCAACAGAGCTTGGTGGGCAAGAAACCTCCAGCTGAGGTTGCCAGGGCTCTCTAGCCCTCATGGGTATGGTGGGAAAGTGCTCTTCCCTAAAACTAGCATGGGAGACAGTGCTGCCTGGTACCCTCCCCACCCATGGGTGCACAAGAAGAAACCCCCAGAGCCCGCCTTAAACATCTGTGATGCATTGCACCCAATGCACTGCAACCAGTGGTGGATTCCCAGACAGCCTAGGGCAAGAACTGCAGGGGCTGGGACTGCTCTCAGGAGGTTTGCAAGCAGCACCTGCTCAGGTCTTTAGATCTCTGGGTGGCGGTGGGCTCTTGCCAGGGGCAGGCCACTCACTGTCCCTAGGCCATGTGGGGCCAGGGACCCAGCTTAAGGCAGCAGGGGTTCTCTGAGCACATTACCCTCCTCTCAGTCCCGCTCACGCTCTTTCTCTCTGTCTGTCTCTGTCTCTCTCTCGCAGCTGCCGGCGTCATTTTTGTGATTTGCAGCTAGTAATCTGGCTCCAGTTGCATAGTCACAAAAGTGATCGTTGGCAGCCGTGCCTGCTGCATGGAGCACGCCGGGAGCCGCGCCAGTGCCTGGCCCCCAGCTTCGTGCCCCACTGGACCAGAGCTACTCCCTTGGGGGTTCTGCCACTGCTCCCCTCTCCTGGCTGGGCACCAAGGAATTGAACTCCTCTCCCTGCCCCACCCACTTTCCATCCATGGTCCCCATCCCATGTCCAGCATCATTGTGGAGGCAGAAGGAGCCATGAGCTGGACCCCCAGGGCCACCTCATGGTGTGCTGCTCAGCACAGCAAGGGACATTTAGCACAGCCTTGTCACTGGCACGGCAGGGCACTGACCTGTTCCCTCTTATCCTTGCAGGAAGGTGAATAAGTGCTACCGGGGTCGCTCCTGCCCTATTATTGTGCACTGCAGGTACTGCGGGGGATGGAGGGGCATTGGGGCTGGAGGGTGGCTGCGAGGCTGGGACTTGCTGCCCAGGACCAGCGCCTGGAGCCAGTCCCCCTGGGCCAAGCATCTGTGTCTTGCAGTGATGGTGCAGGCAGGACCGGGACGTATATTCTTGTTGACATGGTTCTGAACCGAATGGCCAAAGGTATGTGCAGGGAAGCACCACTTCTGTTCCGTCTGGGGGCTATGGGGCCACAAGCCTGGCCTGTGAACCCCCTGTTCTAGCACCCCTCTCCCCCTCTTCCCCAGGGGTGAAGGAAATAGACATAGCTGCCACACTGGAGCACATCCGAGACCAGCGGCCTGGCATGGTGCAGACCAAGGTACACCCCAAACTGGGGATCTCCTCTCTCCATAAACATGCATAACCCCAGGGGCCAGGCTGGCAGGGACCCTCATGCCCCCTGCTGTGCTCCCACAGGACCAGTTCGAGTTCGCACTGACAGCCGTGGCCGAGGAAGTGAATGCCATCCTGAAGGCACTGCCACAGTGATGGCAAGGAGCCCTCCTCTTGTCTGTCTCCATGCCCCTGCTTTGTGCTCTCCTTATCCTGCCTTTGGGGCTGCTCTCCCTGTAAAATGCTGTCTGTGCTTCTGGCTCTGTTCCCCCTGCCCCCAGGCCCCCCTTTCCATCTCCTCGAGAACACCAACCTCAGGTCCTCTGTGTGCAGGAACCCCATTGCCCCTACTGTCACCAGAGGGGACAGGGCTCATCTCCCCTGTGCCTACAGAGGAGGGGACCAGGTGGTGCTGCTGGGAACTGCCTGGAGGGGCCCCCCAGCTGGTTTCCTGCAACCTGTCAGTCCTGTGTTAGCTCTCTCCTTGTACCCATGCGGGGGGCAGAAGTGGGAAGGGGTCCCCTACAGCTGAGGGGAGCACGGGGTGCAGGGGGGCCTGGCCCAGCCCCAGGTTCCCTTTGTGTGCTCCCTGCCTTGTCACTCGAGCAGAAGAGAAATTTATAGAGAAATATAATTTTGTATCTTGATGTGAATAAAGTTCTCGTGTCACGTTCGTGCAGCTGCAGCCAGGCCTGGTCTCTGATTGTGTGTACTGGAGGGGCACAGGGAGATGTCATGTCTGTCCATCTCTATCCCTGCATTCCACAACTGCTGGACAAGTGCAGCTCACCTGCAGGCAAAGATGGGAGGAACCCCAGCTCAGAGAGACCCCACAGGCAGAAGCTACTGCAAACAGGTTTATTGACAGCTGTCAGCAGAAGGGGGTTAGAGAGGGTAGGGCTACAGCGAGGAGGGGGGCAGAGCCCAGTCCTGCTGGCTGAGCCCAGCCATGCTGCCCCTCACTGCCTCCTGCCATCATCCCCCAGCAACCTAATCTACAGCAACCCCCTTCACCACCCTCCCCACCACCTCGTGGTGCCCAGGGCATCTCCCTTCAGCCCCAGGTATTGCTCAGCCATAAGCCCTGTTGTGCCCCCCACACTGCGTCCCACGGAGCCAGAGGGTGCTGGGGGAAGGGGGTGGCAGGGGGTGGCCGTGCAGGGAGAAAGCGGAGTCCTGGCTGGGAGAGCCTCCATGGGCGAGTGGGTGTGTGCGGTCCCCGGGCGCAGCAGCCTCAGAACACACCTGGGGAGACAAGCGGAGGGGGGGACACAACAGCACCTGTGAAATCCTCCTCGGCCCAGGGCTGGGGAGGGGCAGGGATGGAGAAAGGTCCCAGGAAGAGGAGGAGGAGAGCCAAGGCAGAACCACAGGCAACAGAGAGGGTGGAAACACTTGTGAGCATCACGGAGAGTCACTGCTGCTGTGGGAAGCAAGGAGGAACAGAGCCCTGGAGGGTGTGCAAGGCAAAGGGAAGGGGGTGACCAGGCTGGGTTTACAATGAGACAGAAGGAGGGGATACAGGCAGGAGTGACAGCATCCAGAGGGGAGAGACAAACACAAGGCACCAAGCAGAGGCCATGTGCGCAAGCCTTCTTGCAAGGAGGAGGAGCCCAACCTAGTACTGCCCTCAGCCAGGGCAGGAACAGGCAGCAGCCAGGGAGGCACCGGCTGGAGATCCTGCCCGTCTGCAGGCAGGCAGGGAGAGAGCAGAAGGCAGAGCCAGGGCATGCCTGCCTGCAGCCACACCATGCATCCAAGAGCCAGGGCAGGGAGTGCCCCTCTTCCTGGGACCCCACCAACAGAGCCCCTCTTTAAGCCACTATCTCCAAGTCTGGAAGCCCCCAACCTTGGGATGCCACCAGCTGCCCAGTCACATGAACAAAGAGGCAGGGCAGGAGAGACCCCCTCCCTTGCTGGAGGAGGCAGGAGCCAAGTTCCAGGCAGTGAGACTCCACCCCCCTTTTCCTCTCCCTACCCCATGGAGAGAGGCACAACCCCAACACCAGGATCAGAGCAGGGGGCAGTGCCACAGCTTCACTTTGGGGGCAACTTCGTGCCCTGCTGTAGCAGGGCTGCTGGCCCCCAGTGGCTCCTGCTCTGGCCTCCCCCGGGGGCCATGAGCTCTGCGGCTGGAGGATGGGGTGCTGTGGCTGCCCCCCGGTGCCTGCAGGGAGCTGTGCCCACCTGCTTGGTGGTGCCCTGCAGCTTCCATCTCAGAGAGGCTGTAGGCCATGGCCAGCTGCAAGTCCTCATCCTCATCCTCGCTGTCCGTGTAGAGGCAGACGGGTGAGGAGTTCGAGGGCTGGTGCGGGGCTGGTGTTGGGGGCGAAGAGGGCCGTGGCCTGGGGAAGGCTTGCTGTTCCCGCCGGCTCAGCTCCAGCCCCAGCGCCATGTCATCAGGAACGCCTGTGGGGACAGGTGCAGGGGTTGGGGGACTCATTCCCTCCAGCTCCCCAGAGTCGGTATGAGGCCCCAGCAATTCCTTCCCACCCCACTAATCTTTCAGAGCAGAGCTCCAAACCAGGGCTGACCAGGGCTCAGTCCAAAACCAAGCCTGGATGCAGCACCTCCCAGATACCCCAAAGGAAGAGAGGGGTCCCCCAAGGGATAGGGTGCAGACCCCAAGTCGGTCTGCAGTGCTGCTTCTCACCATCGATGTGGATTGACTTCAGCTCCCCGTCCTCCTCCACTTCCACTCGCTCCCGCCCATTCTCGATAATCCTGCAGACAGACAGATGGACGGATGGACAGTCAAGGGCCATGCAGCCAGAGCACTGCAGTGGGAAGCTGCAGGGTCTGGGGTCCACCAACAGAGAGGGGTCTATGAGGGCAAGGTCAGCCAGCACTGCCCTCACCTCTTGGTGGTGATGCGCTTGCCGTTAACGAAGGTGGTGGAGGTGGAGACAGAGCGGAAGCCCAGCCCTGCATCCGCGCCAGAGCTGAAGGATGAGGCGAAGAAATCTGGAGAAGGGAGCGACAAGGTCAGTGTCAAGGCAGGAGTCACAAAGAAAGTAGGGGACAGACCTTGCAGAGGGGGACATAGTGTTCCAGGACTCCTCTGCTGGGAGGAATAGCAGCAACTCCTACCTGAGGATCCTGGGAAGGGGGAAAAGAAGTGGCCTCCCCCATGGTGCCGGGGACCAGGTCCTCGCAGTTCAGAGAAGGGAAGCACATCATCTGAAAAGCAGGACCCCCCCAACAGCATTACCCTTGCAGCATGATAACCCAGGAGCAGGGCACTGATGTGGGGACCCCCTGCTGGGGCCCGCCTGAGCTCTGTCCCCAGGCCCAGTGGCTACCCCAGGGCTAGAGAGATGCCCTCCTCACCCTGCACATACCAAAGAATTCAGCAAAGGGGTCTCGGCCCCCGAAGAACTCTCGGAAGACATCGTGAGCGCTGCGGAAGGTGAAGGTGAATTCGGGGGCCCCGGCATTGGCCCTGGAGCCCCCTGCTCCTGCAAGAGGGAAGAGACTCAGAGTTAAGTGGAGCCCTGGGTGAGAACTCCCCTAAAGGACAGGGAGCCCTGGTGGCACCGACCCACACCGAGTCCTCATTCTGGGATATATCCAGAGCTGCACTAATCTCCATGGCCCTACTCACACACTCACCTGCTCCCATGAGTCCATCCTTGCCATAGCGGTCGTAGACATCACGCTTCTGCTCTGGAAGAAGAAAGGGGGCTGCGGGGAAGCCAGCTGCCAGGCACTGGCAGGAGAACTGACACTTCTCCTGACTAAGGGAAGTGCAGAACAGCAGGGAGCAAGAGGAAGGGGGTGGCACAAGCCCCTGCCACACTGGCACTGCACCCAAACCCCAAGGAAGAGCAAGAGCACACTAGCCTCAGCTCTGTGGGGGAGATGCCATCGCGGAGGCCAGCATCCCCCCAAGAGCTCTTTCGAGGGATGTATGGGGAAATAACCAAGCCCCACAAGCCGTGTGGTCTCCTTCAGGGACCCACTGCCTCCTGGGGACATCCAGGAATGCAACCTGGGTGAGCTCGGCAGCAGGACACCTATGGGCAAGCAGCCCCAAGGGCAGGGACACACACACAAGACATCACCGTGGTCTCTTACTGTCCGACAGCACTTCGTATGCCTCGGCAATCTCCTTGAACCTCTGCTCAGCATACTCCTTGTTGTCTGGGTTTTTATCCGGGTGCCATTTCAGCGCAGCCTTCCTGTACCTGCAGAGAGGGACAGCGATGGGCATGCAGCAGCCCCCAGGCTCCTGGGACAGCAACTCCCATCTGGGCAAACACCCCCCACCCTGTGGACAGGGGCACCCCAAACCCACATCATCCAGTGCCCTACAGCCTCAGGTACCAAACAGGACCTTCCTGGACTGGTTCCGCCTCCTCAGGAGAATATAAACTTTATATATCTATATACAGATATCTAGCTATACTAATTTATATTTATACATACACATACCAATACACACTGAGTAAATGAACAAACAAAACAGAAATTACCCCAGAACTGCGGCGTGAGCACAGCAGTGCAGCCTGTGTCCCCCTCAGCTGCCCTTGGTGATGGTTCTGGACAATGCTCACAGCTTTTTTCTGGAGCCTTCCCAGGCTCCACCATGAGTGTGAATGGACCAGGGGTTCCGGGGGGCCTCCTGGGGCCAGGAAAGCACCAGTAGCCTTTTCCTCCCCCCTGCAGCTAACTAGGGTTATCCCAGGCTGCCCAGCTTCTCTCACCCACTCTTAGGAAGCCCCACAGTAGGCACTTCTGTCCCCCACTGGCAAGCTGGCAATCTGCGGCATTCCCCTCAGGTGATCCTTACCCCAGTGAGAACAGGAGGACTGCAGCAGGGTGCCTGGCAGGAGTTGCAGAGGTTCCCCAGCAGTGCCTGGGGCACAACACCGACCTGCCCACAAGGCCTATGTTCCTACAAGGGGACAGGCTGCTCCTCACCCTGTGAACTCCTGTCCCCCAACCCTGTGCAGAGCCACTGGGCCCCATCCCTCTGCCACCCCCACACCCTCCAGCAAAGAGAGGGGAGCCTCCAAACACAAACGAGATTCACCTCCAGCCCCAGCCTGGGGCTGACAGCAGGGAAAAGGGACCAAACCCCACCAAGAGATGCCTTTGTGCAGCCCCACTCTGGCCTCCACACAAAGGAAACAAAAGCTGAATTATCACCTCTAGAGCTGGACTCTGTTCCCACCAGCCCCGCAGGGAGCCCCCGCATAACTGGTGCCAAGCGCGGGGTGTCCTGTGGGTCTCTGCCCGGTGAGCCGGGACACCCTGCCATGCACTTACGCCTTCTTGATGTCCTCAGCGGTGGCGTTACGGCTCACCCCCAGGGCTTCGTAGTAGTCCACCATGACGTGAGCTGTCCCACGGGATCACTGCAGGGCGGGGAAGGCAAGGTCAGGGGTCCACAGGCACAGTCTGGCAGTGCTGTGTGTGGAACAGCAAGCGTGGGTTGTCTGTCCTCTCCAGCGCCCCAGCCACCTCACAGCCACCCCGAGGGCAGCTCAGTGCTACCCCATGCCCACCTGCCCAGCACCCTGCCTGCACCTCGGCCACCTGGGAGCACCCACAGTCCCAGCCGGGGCCCCCCTTGCTGCTGCCGCCCCGCCGTCTCCCACCGGCGTCACCCCAACTCGCCCAGGGAAGGGGTCAGGCTTTCCTGCTGCCGGTGCCGGTCCCCGCCCGCTTCCCGCGGGGGGTTCAGTCCCGGGGCGGTGTCAGGGGGTAGCGGAGGGCGCAGCTCGCTAAGGTGCTTAGCGGCTGGAGCGGATTAAGGGCTCAGCGGGGACCCTCCCCGTCCACGGGCACACCGGGACACTTCTAACGGCCGACCCCGCTCCAGGTGGAGGGATGGGTGCAGGACGCGGCGGCTCCAGCACCTCCCTCAACCCCGCGGTACCGCCCCGACCCCGGTACTCGCCCCCAGCCCGTGCGCCTCAGCTGCCGGGAGGGCGGCGCTGGCTCCGGCCCCGGTACCAGCGCGGCGGCGCTGGCACCGCCCCCCGGCCCGGCCGTAAACACGGCGCTCCCGGGGCCACCCGCTGCTGCTGGAAGTTTCCTCACCCCGCCCCGCCGCCACCGGCGGACGGCCCTGGGCGGCGGCCAGCGGATCTGGGGCACCGGGAGGGGCGGAGGCGGCAGAGCGGGAGGGACCGCACCGGCCCCGCTCCCCCCCGTGCGCCGCGTTCCGCCAGTGCCCCCGCTGCACAGTGTACCCTTGCGCCCCGTTCCCCTCGTCACGGCACGTCCCGCCCCGGTGCCCACCTGAGCGCCGCAGCCGAGCCCTGCCCGCCCGCCCCGGGCCGCCCGCGGCCGGTGTCGCGCGTCCCCCGCGCCCGGGCCACCGCGGGCCTGGAGGCGGCTCCGCTGCGTGACGGGCGGCGGCCGCAGCCAACGGCGGCCCCGGACGTCACGGCCCCGCTGTTCGCACGGGTGGCGTCACGGGGAGGCGGGTGGGAGCGCGGCCGCTCCGCCGGCCAGCCTCGCTCGGTACCGGCCCCATCCCTGTCCGCGTCCCGGGGGCCGCGGATGCGCCCGGGGCAGGGCGCGGGGGGGTGGCACTGACCTGGGCCGCTGGTCCCTGCGTGCCCGCGATACCGGGGCACGGCCGCCGCCCCGGGGCAGCCCCGGCGTCGCGTGCCCCTGGCGTCCCGCCGAGTCAGCTGCCCGGCCGGTCCCGCCGGGAAGGAGGAGCCGGCTGGGGGGACAGCTGGGGTGACTCAGCGCTTTGTCGGGGCGGGGGACGTGACGGGGCTCAGCCCTGCCAGACCGGCGGGTACAGGTCCCTGCCAGGAGCCTGGGCCGCCTGGCACCGCTGTGGCACCGGCAGCCGGGACTGGCGGGCCACCCCGAGCACCAGGGTACCCAGGCATCCGGGAAGCTCGTTGTGGACTTTTCCCCTGCATGACCCCTGCCCAGGCAGCCGCTACAGAGGGGCTGTACTCACCCATCCTCGGCATCTGGGTGATCTCACCTGGGGACACTCACCTGCAGCCGTGAAGGTGTCCTGGCCACGGAGATTCATGATTCTCTCTTGCTGTCTGGATGGGAGAAGGAGGGAGCTTGATCTCTCAGCGGGGAGGCCTCTTGAACCCCCTGCCGCTCCAGCACCACAGCTAGGATATCTTCCTCACCTCCTGTAAATCCCTAGCTGGGAAGCCTGGCAGGATGGAAGGGCCTGGATGTTGAGACAGGACATTCCCAGCACTCCTCAGAGACCAGTTTGAGGACAGTCATCCCTGAGAAAAGCCTTTCCCAGCCATGAGCTGTGGGCCTGGGTGAGCACTGGGGTTAGTGAAATGCCAGGGGCATCATCTCCTGTGCCAAGGGCATTGCCCTCTCCAAGGGATGGAAGACCTATCTCCTGCCATCAGACAGCACTTGATGATTTCCTTGAGCAATGGCTCCCCCTGCCACTGGGGATTTTTTTCCTAGATACCATTGCAGCACTGTCCTCCTGTACCTGCCTGCCCAGGAGCAGGAAGTGAAACCACGCAAATGAACCCAAAGCTGGGGGGTTGTCTCTGGCCAGGGTGCCCTCACTGGCTACCACGGGCTCTGATTTGACCCATCTGCCCAGCAATGGGTGCAGAGCTAGCCTGGACACTAGATGGAGCCACAGGCTATTTCACAGGGATCCCATCCTGCTTCTGGGAAGGTGGAGAAACCACCAGGACCCAGCCCTTGGCACCTTGCTTTCATTTCCATGGCTTTTGCAGCTGATGTGGGGACAAGGAGGCCCCAAAGTTGACAGGTCTCAGTCCACCCTGTGCCCACCAGCGGGGAGGCCTCCATGCTGGGAAAGGAGAGCAATCCTCATGCTGGCCAGGACTCTGGAGCCAGGGGAACACACTGCTGATGCCTTCATGGCAAAAGTTTCCCCAACCCTTGAGATCAGGATATGGAGTGAGAAGGGCTAACAATTCCATAATGTCCTTAGGGGAGGTGGTGCAGAGTTGGGCAATAGCTGGTGCTGGTAGGATAGAGGATGTGGTGCCAACCACACCTCACCCCGCAGATGCCAGAGTCACTCCCCTGCTCAAACCTGGCAGCAGCCACAGAGAAGCAGCCCATTATCCACCAATGCCTCATACAGAGTGTGCACCTTCAGCCGCAGCACCCTGCCCTCTTTTCCCTGCCCTTTCCTCATAGGTCTGCCCGAAGTCCTGATGCACCAACCTGCCAGCCTGGCTCACACCGACTTCAAACCCAGCACAGGCATCCTGAGTGTGTCTCAAGAAGATCCTTATCTCTTTACAAATTCTGGACATCACTGTGTTGCAAGCTTGTTTTCAGCTCTCTAGTCTCAAAAAAGCTCATGAAGTACTCTTGAGGCTTTCTGAGAAAAGAGGTTTTGAGTGAGCAAAGCAGGACCCCAAAGGACCAAATTTTTTTATCCCGTTTACCCAATCTCTCAGGAAGCCAGCAGAATTGCATCATAAACCTGTGCTACATTATTATGCAAACCACAAATTAGAGGTTTGTGTTTTTTTTCAGTGCTGCACAACATTTCTGCTTTTGATTTTCACAGGAAAACACAAACCTTCTCACAACCTCGTCAAAACTGGCAGTTATGTACTGCAAGATTGTATTCTTGGCAATTTTTGAGCTGTGGAGTGAAGTGTTCAATAAGTCGTATGGCCACTGCTCCCATCATCACATGCAGATGTCTTCCTTCCTCTTCTCCCTGCTCCCCAGGGAAGGTGCCCATTCCTTGCAGTGGAGCTGCAGCAGGAAGGGAGCAGGAGCCAGAGCCAGTGGGATGGAGGAAGAAAGGGCTGAGCAGAGCAAGACAGGCTCCTGTGTGCCATTTCTGTGCCACCTTCCTCTGTCTACCTGCTCCCAGGACAGTCAGCAGCAGCCATGACCATTGTCCCCATCTCCAGGCATGCCACAGGGTCAGGGCAACCCCCGGAAAGGGGGTCAGTGGGAGATACAGGGTTTGTTCACCTCTCAGAGGGCTGCACCAGGGTGGGGATTCTCAAGTGCAGGGAGCTGCACATGAGCAGGGCACCCATTTTGAAAATCCACATTTGTTGTTTTGCCCTCAGTTCTGCTATCTCATCCAAAGAGCCCTACCCAGCTTCCCTGACTTCCCTGCACAGTCAATTTCTTCACGCCTTCGTGTTTTTAATGCTCCTGGTGTTTGTCTTAGTGGCCAAGCTCTCAGCCACCTGCCTATCTCTTTCTAATTCACTTCTTGTCCTAGCTGGCTGTTCTAGAATTGTACCTTCTAGACACTGGGGAGAATCCAGGGAGGCAAAGTCATGCAGCTGCTTTTAGTTTGCATAGCAGGACAGAGAAGTGAGAAACAGCAAAGTCAGGGTGACTTTCGTTCAAGCAGGGTGGTGACTTTGGGCCAGATTTAGCAATGTGACAGACCCAGGCTGTGCATCCCAGGCTCTCCCTTGCAGGAGTGCTCGCCTGCAATTACAATGGGGCTGCTGCCCCAGCCAAAACCCAGGCAAAACCGAGGTGCTTGCAGATTTTAAATCAACAGAGTCAGAGGCTGGCAGAGGTGGCAGATGCCCATGACTAAATAAGTTATCTGTGATAAGCAGGCACACAGGCCCAGGGAGCAGCTGAGCCTTGTGGCAGTGTGGTTTCACCCCTATCCCTGGCATGTGGTTGGTGACAGAATGGGCCGGATAACCCTGTGGTTCACAGGAGCAGGACACCCCAAACCCACCCACTGTGGGGCTGGAGGCTGCATGGTCTGAATTGGATCCCAAGGCACGGGAGAGGAAGGATAATGAAAAAGCTGATACCACACTCCCCCTCCAAAGGCTGGAGAACCCTTCAGCTGCAGAGGGGAGAAGAATCTGCGGCTGACATTGGACAGGAAGGGATTTTACTGTGAACCAAAACCTGATTTCACCCATACACACCAACATATCCATGCCCACACACTTCCAAACACCAAGCCCCTCGTGTCCATCTGGCTTGGGCAGGATTTTCCACAGAGCCTGGTAGAACTGGGGTCATAGGCTTTCTGGTCCTCACCGTACCCTCCAGCTACATGACCAGCCTTGGCCTATTGCCTTCCTACTAGACATGGCTCAGAGGCAAAAAAGAAGCCAAGCAGAGGCAAATAAAAAAGGAAATAAAACAAATGCATTTGTATGAGAAGAAAAGAAGAAAAAGCACAAAAGGATGCAAGTAAACAACCTTCTGTTTTTTTCTATAGCCCTTGGTGCCTAAATACAAGTGCAACAGTACAACCAGTGCTGTGGATGCAATGGAGAAGGCTGCAGTTTGGATGCCATCTGTAACAAACCAGCATGTAAAGCATTGTCTGCTAATATAACATTTTCAATTCATAGACCCACACTGAGAGCATTAATGGAAGTAACTGAGGGTCTTCTTGAGCTGCTGATGGCAATTTTTAACAGAGCTAGAAAAACGGGGATAATTCCAAAGAACTGAAGAACAGAAATCACCTCGGTCATTAAGAAAATAAACCAGTTGACCCAGAAAACTATAGAGTACTGATAGTACAAAACAAAAAAATATTAGAAGAATTAATTTTGATTCTATCAGGAGAGAATTAAATACTGAAAAATGCATTTAGTACTGATAGCCTTGTCTCAGGGAAGGCAGGTATTGCTATGCAAACTTATCAGCACCTGCAACACGATTACATGTCTGGCTGATTCAGATCAACACTGCTGGTATGATATCCTCACTTGGAAGCTGGAAGGAGATAATGATAACAGCATTTGCATAAATCATGATATTGCTGCAGAGGGATAGAACAATAAGTTTTCCCTGTCCAAAAAAAGAAGGAAGTTCTTAGCTGCTTCTGATGGTCTTTTCCCAGTCTACTTTTTGTGTTGCCCCTGAATATTTATCTCAGCATGCCAAACCAGAGTGTTTGTATTCCTGCATTGCACCAGAGGGATCAATAGCAAAGGTGTGTTTGTTAGCAAGGAGATACACTGCTGAGGGCCTTTGCAGGGGGGATCCCCAGGGGTGGGTGCAAGGCCCACACTGATAAGAAATGTTTACTACGAACAATTTGGGATAATGCTAAGCGTGATGGGGTAGTAGCTAGTGAAGAGGATTATTAACTCTCAGGGATGGTTTAGAATTCCCTGATTAAAAGGCTACATTGCAGCAAAATTTACTTTTAGTAATTCCTTTAAGAATTTGTAGGAAGGGGCAGTCTTGTAATTTATTACTCTGCACATCCACTTACCACACTCACACTTTATCAGCAGCAGTCTGGGTTTCATTTTAAGACCATTGATTAAATCACCAAAGCCTGTGGTGCCTGGCACAGATCCCTGCAGAAGCCCAGCAGCTCCTAGCTGATGATTCACTGTTTTCAACCAGCACTTGGGTTCCCCAGGCTGCCTCACTAGGCACCACACTGACAGTGCTGCTCACTTCCTGGGACACCATCCTCGCAGCAAGCCGGTTACATCCCTGCCTTTTCTCCTGAGCAGACCTGTCATCTCAAGAATTGAAACCAGGCTTGTTTGGCAAGAGGGTCTTCCATGTTAATTAGCACCTGGTAAGGATGCTGAGGGTGACCCAAGACATGCAGGAGTCCTTGGTGTCTGGCTCTTCCCAGACTGTGCATCCTCCTGCCTGGGAGGTGGTAAAGCCCCTGCTGGCTGTGTCCAATGATGGGCTATTAAGTGGCAGAATGAGAACCACGCTGTCCAAGCCATGCCAGCTCAGGGAAGGGCACAGCAGCCCCTCTGTGTACAGGATGCCTGTAGATGCCTTGTCCTAATGATGAGAGCCACGTTAGGCATGAAAGCTCAGCAGACTGGGGCTCCTAAGATCTTGCAACAGAGAAATTCTGCCAAATAGCTGTTATTTCACATGCATAGCTTCTTATCATCTGACTTAACTCTGCTAGGAAGCTCTCAGATATGTGTTTGAGCCAGGCATCCTCAAGATGCTCATTAAACACAAGCTCTCAGCCCAGTAACCTGAGGCCACTGGCTCCCAGCACTCAGGCTCTGGGAGGAGCAGTGAGGACAGCCCTGGTTTCTAAATACTGCCTTCTCTCTGCACAGAAAGAGCTCTGGGCAGGAGCACCCTGGGAGCCATTACCCAGCTGAGTTATTAAATGCATCTTTTATCGCATTAACTGTTTCCCTCTGACATCCACCGGCACTTGGCCAGATGCCAGCACCTCCTTTCCACTTTTAACAACCTTACAGCAATCCCCTATGCTCTAGGCTGGTTTCTCCATGTGCAGCTCTGATCTTGGTATGCTCTCAGGCCAACAAAATGTTTGCATTATATACCACCAACTTTCACATGCAAAAAAAACCCTTACGGATATCCATCCAGCCATGGAATGCTCTCCAAAGGACAGGGTAGAGCAGAGCCATTGGCAAGACACTCCCTTGCCAGGAATTGTTTGCTTTCCCAGTGGATGCTGGACTGCCCCCCTGGCAGTGGTTTATCTACCTCAAATGAGTGGGTGCACCTGCAGAGCTGCCCTGTGTGAATCTGCTGTGTTCCCTCTGCTGACCAGGGGTGAGACGTGCTCTCCTGGGATCAGGAGAGGCAATGGCTGCCTCTTGCCCCGTCACTGCCAGCTCACATGGGCACGCTCTGTGGCATTGCAACAGAGCTGACCACAGCTTTGTTGCAGTTCTGAGAACTTGTAAGACAGGAAGGCCTAAAGGGCTGGGTATGAAGACATCACCATGCCTACATTTCTGTCTGGGTCATGCAGGGCCCTTCTGCCTGATGGGATAACCCACGTCCCTCCAGGATCTTCTACCATTACACAACCTTGCAGAATGCATTGCACTTCTGTTTCCAGCTATCCATACACTGTCTGTGCCATTGCCAAGCTCTGAGAGCTGTTGAAGAAGAGGAGAAGCATCACTGGCCTCTCCGCACAGCCCATCAATGCCGCACACCAGCGTTCCCTGAGTCCGTGAGACTACAGGTTGTGGGGGGGAACACCTCAGCAGCCTCAGCCCCTCCGTCACCTGCCTGGAGGCAGATTGTTCACACCAGGCATGCTCAGAGCTCTGACATGAAGTCACTGCAATTAGAAAGCTGTGGTTTTATTTTGCTCCCGTGGGTGTGTAGCTGCCTTTCCCAGGACATGAGGAAAGGCAAGTGACACTGGCAGGCAGGGCAGCTGGCTCTGAGCCAGGGAGGCTGCTCACCCGGGACTGCTGTGCCCGAGAAAGAGCTAGTCACAGCTCGTCCAACAGCCCCTTTTAGCCACACAGGTTGGGGCTCGGCAAGCAGGACTGCCTGTGTCCCTGGGAGTGCCTCCCTGCTCTTGCCCTGTGATTCAGGGCTTAGGACTGTAGCGAGATCTGGAATTAGCTTTATTGTTCCTATACTGAGGCACACGCTCTGGGCAATGCAGCAGGCGTTGCACAATTGACTTCATTATATCTGAACCAGCAATTATGCTGCTGTTGCTCAGCTCCATCAGAGAAAACTTCTGTCAGATCATTACTGTGTCCTACATCCCAGCAGGTCTCTAGGAGTAAATGCCACACTTGGGTTATTGAAGATGTTTGGTGATGAAGATCCCTTGGCCCTAAGGCAATCAATCATGCTTCACTACCCTTGCTGCTAGCAGGCCTTAAACATGCATCTTCTTTCCCTGAGCATGCAGAACAGTTAATCCTCTTTCTATCTGCATCTACCTTAAATATATTGTAAGACCTTTACTGAATCTCTGCTTTGTCTTCTGGTAGTCCCCATTCCCTCAGCCTTTCCTTATAGCCCATGATATCTCGTCTTCCAGTCAACCTTGTTTCTCATCTCTGGATCATCTCCACCTTCTCAAGATGAAGGATGAGGTACTCAGAGGACCCTTTCTGACCTTGAAAAGGCATGCATATCTTAAGGAATGGCAAAGGGAGCATTTTCTGCCCATCTCCATACTGTGCTAGAACTTTTCAGGGTGGTAAAATATGTCCCAAATGCTGCCGTATTAGAACTGCAACAGCACTCAGACATACAATTCTGGGCCATCACCAAGAGCCAGCTGGGCTTTAGGGACCCTGCACAATGGCTCATTGGTATCCTGCTGGAACAGTTAGCATCACAAGGGCCTTGTTTGAACTTGCAGTATGTGCCCCATGAAAGCCCCGTGCTTTCAACAGACCTATTAGTTTCACCAGGCAACATTTTTGTCTGACTTGTACTAACACCAAGCAGCCATTGCTGGAGAGCAGACTGCACAGGGCACTGATGGGCTGGAGGCACATCCCAGCTTCTCTATCTCCCCACCTGACCATGCTGCTAAGAGGATTATAAGCAGAGCAACTGCGCAAGGATGGAGTGAGGGGTAAGCAGGGCAAGCACGGATGAAATGTCTTTGTGAATCTCCCGGCTGAGGTTAAAGACGCAGAGAGGAGCCCTGTTCCTGAAACACCCCTCATCATCTCATGTTTGCTGTAAATGCTGGGTTTAAAGTGGAGGGCACTGGGCTTCCATGCCAGACCCACAGCACAGCTGTGCTCTCTTCTACTTTCCCAAGAAAGCCATGTCCCTAAACTGCCCTGTGACACTGTTTGCTCTGCCTGGAACAGGCTGGGTGGAACTGAAATCTGAAAAGTTGGAACAATAGTTTGGGCTTTCCTCATCAGAGAATGCAGGGAACTGGGGTGTGGATGGGAGGTACCAGGCCAGGCTCTGAACCCATCTCCTTCCCAGTTTCAGCTCTGGGTGCTTTGGGTGTGGCAGTCTTTAACATACTTCAGGAAGACAGCTATGTGAGAGGCTTTGTTTGGGTAAATGCAGCCTGTGCTGACAGGGGTTCCTGTACCGGCAGGTACCTGTCAAGATCTGGCTGGTTCCCGAGAGTGGCAAGTAGGGGCTTTCCCCTGCAGTGGGCAGGGCTCTGCCCCTCGGGTATCTTCAGTTTGTTTTTCCCATCCTTGAATAAAGAGTTGTTTGAATTCTGACTCTAAAGCCTAAAATTTGCCTTGCTTGCTTTTTGTAGCTCTCTGGTTGCCGATTCAGAGTCCAACCATGTTCTGCACAACGATGAAAATGTTTCCTGAGCAATTCTAGCAATCTTTTGATTTCTGATATGATCTGAAAACATTTGTAGGGTCTTTTTAGACATGTGGGTTACATCTCTGTAAGAGAGGGGTTGCCTCAGGACAAATCCAGCCAGAGCAAACTCAATCTCTGCTGTGTGCTTGCAGGCTGCTGCTACCAGCATCTGGCAGGCTGATGAACAGTTAGGCACTGACAAGATGCAGACGATTGGTGCTCCCTGGATTTAGCCAGATGTTCTTAAGCATTTCAAAAAAGCTTAGACATCTGTTTGGACGTTTCAGATCGGAGGCACATGGGGATGCACAGCTCCAAATGACTCATGGCTCTCTTGTCAGTCAGTGCTGCTCTGATCGTCCAACAAATCAGCATCTGAGTGGGTATTTTCACTGTGGAACATGCATTTGCAGCAACAACAAATCAAGGATATTTCACCCTCAGCTCCAACAGAATGGTATGTAGACAGTTCCAGGCATTTCCTGGAGAAGTATAACATCATTTTACACCCCTAGGTGCCCCCAGATTGTCATACAAATGTTCAGAATTTGGGTGAACTGCACAAGCATTCACGCATAAACCACGGCTGCAAGCTGTGTGGCCACCTGAGATGCTGCTTGCTGCCTAGCTCTTGTGCTTCCAACCACTACTGCAAAGCACTGTGTTAAAAATGCTCTAGAATTAATTGGCAGCGTGGAATTAAGGAGGGTGCTAGGACACACCCAGTCAGAAGTGATGCCTTGACGTCCACTATGCATTTCAATTAACACCTTGGCAATGATTTTCACAGAGAAAGATGATACCATCACTTCTTTTCACTCCACTTAACATCTGGGTTCAAATTTTGATGCCTCAGTGCTGCCAATTACTCTCTCACTCTCATGGACTGTCTGCATCAGCATGGTCTGTGTTATCTAGTGATCTCTGAGGTCACTCAAAGGACATTTATACCAGGGGGAGGCATTTCCAGAGTTATCTAGTCACGACAGCATCCTGTGCATGTTCAGCAGCACTCACAACCTGGGGCACCTCTGTGGAAAAAAACCTCAACCTTTTCCCACCAGCTTGATTAAACCCATTCTGATCCTTTGGCTCAGCCATTTCTGCAGGTCTCAAAAATGCGTTGCTTAGACACCGACACAGGCTTCACAGCAGTACTCTTGCTTTCAGTCACTTTACACATGCTCATCAGTGAAGGTGACGCTTTCCAGGTGACTCAGGCACAAAGAAAGGCCATTGTGGGTGGATAATTTAGGTCCAGCTTTCAACTTCCAGATCAAGCTGAGAGATGACAGCAACTTTCAGTGAAAACTCATTAAGTCACAGCGCTCAGGCAGAGGCAGGACTGGTTCTGCACCACAGTGGATGCTGTGAGCATTTTGGAGGCGTAGGACGTTATTCATTGTAGTAAAGCCAGACATCAGTGAAGTCACTGCAGGCTCCAATAAACCCCGTCTGAAGTGCTTCAAGTTCTTCCCGTACCCCCACCATTCTTTTGATAAAGCTTTGTGAAGTCATATCAAAACCATAGAGGCAATGCAGAACCAGGCTGGAGAAGCAGCCCTTCGGCAGGCAGGGCTTTCAAACACAGCCTGGGGATACAACAGTCCTTGAGGGGTTTGATGTAAAGGACGGGACAGAGTTTTCCTGCTTTTTTTCCCCACGGATCTCCAAAGAGGTCAGGAAAGCTTGTTCTCATCTCTGAAGAGTTTCCTCTGCCCGTGCTTGCTCCAGAAATTCTCCCAGGTGTTTTCTGGGAGGCTTTGGGTGGCTGGCAGAGACCTGGCTCTGTGCTTGTCCAGGGATCACATCAGCACCTACACCCACTAGGAGGAAAGACCTGGGCCAGGTTCTTTCTTGGCTTTCCTGCCTCAGCTCTCAAACTCTCTCTGGGTCAGTGCCTGGATGGTGGCCAGTAGAGCACTAAGCTGGAAGGTGCCATCTCTGCTCCTCAATAGAAGCCCCTCTGCCAAGACAGGCAAAGCGTAGCAGGGCCAACATTTATGGCCCTTTTCTCGAGGGGATCCCCAGGTCTCCTGTGCTCTGGTCAGGGGATGCTGCTCCCCGATGGCCTCACCCACGCACCCCGCCGGCTGTCGGGCAGCACAGCCCCATCTATGCAAATCTATGCAAATATGAGCAGTGCTCGCAAATCTATGCAAGCGTGTGGGGCCGTCTCGGGCGGGGTGGCCCGCCCCGGAGCGCCGGTGACGCCCCCGGTATAAGGGCGGCGGCGACGCCGCCGTCCCGGGGTGCGGAGCTGCAGCAGCCCGGGGACAGGCAGGTCGTGCGGCAGCGGCGGCATCATGGTGAGTGCCGGCCCCCGCTGCGCCCTCCCTCTGGTTCCGCGAGTGCTCCCGGGAGCGGGAGAACCCCGGCGGGACCGTCCTGGGAGCGGGCTGCGGTCCCCGTGGCTTCCCGGGAGGGCTCTGCCGGGAGCCCAAAGGTGCGGACAGCTTGGCGTCAGGAGTGCCCGCCGTGCTTGCCCTGCCTTTACCTGGCTTCAGCCACTCTCTGAGCTGCTCCCTCCCCGGCTCTCAGCAGCCTCCCTCCTTTGAGCATCCCCTTGTACTCGTGGCAAGGAGGCCCCCTACGTGCCCCGCCGGGTTTGGAGACCGACGCTCGGACAGACTCCCTCACCGCTCTTTCCTCTCCGACTTTTAATAGTGTCGGTTCCTGCCCGTGTCCCGTGGTACTGTCCCTGGCTGCGCGGAGCCCACCCCCCACGCTACCGATCCACAGCTGAGCCGTGCCAGGAACCTGTGGCTTCCTTCACCCCCTGCTCTGCTCCAAGAGTGGGCACCACTGTGGGTGGGCTTCCGGGATGCCCTGCTGCTCTGGTTCTAGGGCGAGCTCTGTCTCCTGAGCTCTCCATACGCCCTGGAGAGCATCCCGGCCCCAAGGTTCCCTAGGCACTCTGCCTGCTGTCCTGCAGGTCCATGCTCCCAGCTTCCTGTGCCAGACCTTGCCGGGAAGAAGGCAATCTGCTGGCTGGTGACCAGCACTGCTTCTTGCTGGGCTCTGCCCACCCTGCTATCAGTGCTGGGTCCCACAGAGCCAGTCCTGGCTGCTGCACGTTGGTGGGATGAAGTGCAGTGAGCAGCATAACCCTCTGCACCCCCACGCTGATTTGCAAGGTCCTTGGCCAGGAAGGACGCCTTTTCTTTCTTGAGGTGCTTGCAGCTCTGCCAAGTGTTTTCTATGTCCTTCTGTAGAGGATCCTGGAGGACTTACCTCAGGACTTAAGTCTTCAGGACTTACTCTTGGCTCCTTGTATTACACAACCTTTATGGACCTGCTGGGAGGGATAAACAGGGTATTGCTTTGCTGCTCCTTGCACATCAGCTTTGGGAAAGGTGGGAAGATGGGCTTCTGTCTCTTACCACAGGTATCAAGGGCTTATTTTTCTGTCATTCCTCACTGTCACTGCTGCCTCTGAAATGCAGCACTGAAAGCACTCTAGATGCAGAGAGCCAGGACTTGCTGCATCCTGTGTAACTTCCTCGGATGGCAGTCACTGCCCTGCTCCTGAGTGCAAAATGGCTGGTTCCACCGGCTTCCTGCCAGCTGACTCACACTGGGGCACTCATGGCTCTGGAAATCCGGTTTGATTTCGATGCTCCTCTGCCTCAGTTGTGCCTGATGACGCATCCAAATCCTTGGCAACAGCAGGTCTAAGGCATTGAATATTTTGGTTCTTGTTCAAAGGACTGCAGGGCCTGGGGTGCCTCACCTGAAGGGAGTGAGGCTGCAGGGCCCTACTTAGCCTGTCTCCTCCTGATGAACCTGAGGCTGCCCTCAAAACTGTGATCTAGGTGACCCTCCCTGCTCAGCCCTTCAGTTAGTTAAGAAGAGCAACTAATGCTTCCTCCTCCTCCAGAGCTAATTTAGGGAAGCTGAGCTTCAGAACATGGCAACCGTTCATGTCTGCAAATCCCCACCCTTGCTGGGCACCCATCCTCAGTGCCATCACCTCCTCAGCTCCCAGCGCCTGGGTGGTGCTCTGCCATCTCAGCCTCCAGTCCTGTTGTTGGAATAGCAACAGGGGCTGTGCCAGCTAATGCTGGGCCCCAGCCCTTAAGCCATGTGGATGTTTGTGCAATCGGGAAGATGCTCACGGGAAGCTTTCCAGGGCTGTGGGTGGGGGCAGTTCAGGGAATGGGTGGCCTGGTATCCTGGGCTCCAGCAGATGGGTCTCGCTCTTCCTGGGCCAGTGAGGTGGTCAGTGCAGTGATGAGAGGCAGAGCACCAGAACTGGGAGACCACAGTTGATTGGGATGGACACAGGACACTGAGGCACCAGGGCAGTGTCCTGGTTAGCCCAAGCTGACAAGGGCCCAGGCTGCCCCGTCTGGGCTGTGCAACACTTGCAGTGATTGCATTTCTGGTCTCTGCTGAATCTGACCTTGCCTCTCCCTCCTCAGCGCGAGTGCATCTCCGTCCACGTCGGCCAGGCTGGCGTCCAGATGGGCAACACCTGCTGGGAGCTGTACTGCCTGGAGCACGGCATCCAGCCCGACGGGCAGATGCCCAGTGACAAAACCATTGGCGGAGGGGACGACTCCTTCACCACCTTCTTCTGTGAGACCGGGGCTGGGAAGCATGTCCCGCGGGCCATCTTTGTGGACCTGGAGCCCACTGTGATAGGTGAGTGTATCCTATTGGGCAGTGGCAGTGGTCATTATTTCTGTGAACAACCCATTGCAGGACACTCTCTAGAGTGGCTCCTTCCACCTTTCCCCCGGCCCAGTTAGAAAATCTCTGTCATTGTGCCAATGTCTCCTAGATGAGGTTCGGGGAGGAGTCTACCGCCAGCTCTTCCACCCTGAACAAATGATCACTGGCAAGGAGGATGCTGCCAACAACTATGCCCGTGGGCACTACACTATTGGCAAAGAGATCATTGACCAAGTGCTGGACAGGATCCGGAAGCTGGTAAGTGACCCCAGAGAGGGGACATTCTCCCTGACTGGTGGGATCCACCATCCTTTGGGGGATGGGAGCAGAGGGTGAGCTCCTCAATACCCTGGGAGGGATCTGCAGCTACCCAAGCAAAAGTTTGAAACTTCCCTCCACCGAAGTCAGTGCTTGGAGAAACCTTACTTGTCTCTCTCTGCAGGCTGACCAGTGCACAGGACTCCAGGGATTCCTTGTGTTCCGTAGTTTTGGAGGTGGCACTGGCTCTGGGTTCACCTCCCTCTTGATGGAACGACTCTCTGTTGACTACGGCAAGAAGTCCAAGCTGGAGTTCTCCATCTACCCTGCACCACAAGTCTCCACCGCTGTGGTAGAGCCCTACAATTCCATTCTTACCACACACAGCACATTGGAGCATTCAGACTGTGCTTTCATGGTGGACAACGAGGCCATCTATGACATCTGCCGCAGGAACCTGGACATCGAGCGTCCAACCTACACCAACTTGAACAGACTCATCAGCCAGGTTGTCTCATCCATCACAGCATCACTGAGGTTCGATGGAGCCCTGAATGTTGATCTGACCGAGTTCCAGACCAACCTGGTGCCCTACCCTCGCATCCACTTCCCACTGGCCACCTATGCTCCCGTGGTTTCAGCTGAGAGAGCTTATCATGAGCAGCTGTCAGTGGCCGAGATCACCAACTCCTGCTTCGAGCCAGCCAACCAGATGGTGAAGTGCGACCCTCGCCATGGCAAGTACATGGCCTGCTGCCTGCTGTACCGCGGGGACGTGGTGCCCAAGGACGTCAACGCCGCCATTGCCACCATCAAGACCAAGCGCAGCATCCAGTTTGTGGACTGGTGCCCCACGGGCTTCAAGGTGGGCATCAACTACCAGCCACCCACGGTGGTGCCAGGGGGCGACCTG
>NW_020955198.1:938024-942869 GCF_003031625.1 Empidonax traillii
GCATGTCCATCAAAGGGATCCGGAAGAGTGCTGTTGATGTGATAGGAGAAGCACCTAACTCAGGCATGGGGTCTTCCATCTGGGATTACCTCTGTCTGCCCTGCTCTGCCTGTGCTCTGCCATCCCCCTGGGGCATGTGGCCCCACTCTACCTGCCCCAGATGATCTGCATTGTCCCCATTCTGAGTCTCACTGCCCTGCCTGTTGGTGAGTAGTCCCAGCATCAGCTCCTGGCTCCAGCTGCAAACTGGAGATTTCTGTTACCCATTATCCAGCATGCTGCTTCCAGAGATTAATTTTCCCTGCTTACCACTAATGCTACAGCTATATTGACCCACGGGGGCTGTCCTCCCCTGCCCTTCCCCTCCCGACATGCACCCGTGTCAGCTGGAGGGGGAGTGGGAGCCACCCCCAGTTGCTGGAGCACAGCCAGGCACTCATCCCACAGTGCAGGGCTGCTGGGACTGCTCCACACATCTGTGACCAGAGCGCTGGGCTCAGACTGAGTGGTGCCTGCTGCTGTGCCAGGGCAGGAGTTGCTGCCTCTCACACCAGGTGCTGCTCTGATCCACTCTTTACTGAGGTCTGAGTGTGAGGAAAGGATGGAACCTGTTACTCCAGGAGTAATTCCATCACAGATACCTCCCTGGATATTCACAGAGATCTGATTCTGCAACCAAAAGGACGAAGGAGTTGGAATTGCATCCTATTACTATTTTCTACACCTCTGATCTGGACTCCGAGGGACACAGCAGAGTCCCTGGTGTGCTACTCCTGGTATGCCACTGAGCCCCAGCCATCCCCATGTCCAGGGAGGGGTAGCTGTGTGAGCCCAGGCCCTGGCAGACAGCATGCAAGGCTGGTGGTCCAGGCATCCTCAGCAGCAGGATCATCCTCGGCCCTGGCAGGGGTGGCCGTGCTGGCCAGGGCTCAAACAGAGCTGCTGCTCTGAGTGTAGTCACAAGTTATTAACAGCAAGCAGTCTGCAATGACCCTTTTTTGGCAGCCCAGATTTGTTATGCAGATCTGCAGCCTCACAGGGTTGTGCAGAACTGAGTGTTTGTCCCCATCGGGAGAGAAGGGCAAACCTTGGCTGGAGACTTCCAGAGTATTGATGGCAAAGGGAGGTTTGGAGGTACCCTGAGCTCCAGAGTCTGATGCGTGTCTGTATCATGTTTCTCCTTATTTCTCCTGTTCTAGAGGCCCAAGTGGTCTCGGGGTGTCCCCATATCCCAGGGGAAAGCTGGTGACAGAGCAGGTTAGGGGCTGCTCTACCTGTTCGGGTTCCGGTGCTGGTAGGTGAGCACCACTGCTCACCCCTGGGTGTTGGTCCCCAAGTCTTCTGCCCGCAGCCTAGCCCGGTGTCCCCGCTTTCCTCTGGCAGAGAAGGGGGAACAGCCTCGGCCCCCGCACCTCGGGGTTCCTCCGCAGCCGCGAAGACCCTGCCAGGTTTCCGCGGACCCCGAAGTGGTACTCCCCCCTCGCATGCAAGCGTACCCAAAATAGGGGGGCGCGGCAACAGCAAGCCCCTCCCCCCTATAAGAGAGCGCTGCGGCGGGGATTGCAGCAGCCGCAGCTCCGCGCCGAGCCCCGCAGCACCGAGCAACCGGGACAGCCCGCGCCCCCCGCCGCAACATGGTGAGTGTGGGCTGGCGGGGGGCACGGCGGCTGGGAGGGCGCCCGGCAGCCCCCCGGCAGTGCACCCGCAGCCCCTCCGCAGCACCGTGCCCGGCGGAGCGGCCGCGACGCGCCCCCTCCTTCCCCGCCGTGACCTTGAGCAGCCCTGCCCGCCCCTGCCCGGGGGCAGCCGTGCCCCCCCACCCGCTCCCCCCAGCGCCGATGCCGGGGTGCCTGCCCTCCCCGCGCTGCCGCAGCGGGGAGGGCCCTGGGGTTGGGGGGGGTGACCTCTCCGGTGGGGAGCGGTGGCGGGAGACGGACGGGGACAGCTGCTGGGTGTGGAGGCGCCAGCCGGGCTCCGGGGGCCGGAGCTGGGCGCTCGACGGGGCTCCCCCCACGGCAGCGGGCGCCCCGTCGGGGCTGGTGGCGGGGCGCGGGTATAGGGGTCTCATCCCTCCAGTCCCGTCCCGCGGGGGTCTGACAGCGCCAGAGCGAGCCGGGGCCACTCTCCGAAGTGGGCAGTCGCAGCTGCCCTCGCCCGGGGCCGGGGCTGTCTATATTTAGCGACTCGGGAGTGGGCCGGGGCCGTGCCAGGAGGCGCAGCGCCCTGCCCTCCCCGCCGCAGTGCTGACCGGGCTCTGCCGGGGACCCTGCCCCGGACTGCCCTCCCTTCCTCCCGGAGGCTGGGGCTGCTCCTGGCCCTCCCGCAAGAGGCAGGAACCCTTGTCCTACTCCAGTGCTGAACCTGCACACGAACTCCATCACAGCTCAGGGCACTGTGCAGTTGGGGAAAGCAGGAGCAAAATGCTCCAGGACCCCCAGGCTGAGTCGGGGTGTCCCGCCAGGGGAAGCGGGGATGCAGGGAATAATGAAACAGGGATGCTAGGGCTAGCAGAGGTGGGTTGCCAGGGATAGAGGACTAAGGGTGCCAGGGGCAGCAGAGGAGGGATGCCAGGGTAGCAGAGCAGGCCTAAACTTAATGTATAGGAGTGCACAAGGCACATCTCCAGCTCACAGCCTGCCCCCCAGCACCTCTGCCAACACAGGTTTTGCAGCACAGGGTTGGGACTAGGGAGTCTCTATGCTGCCTCAGAAACTGCTGGGCTTCACTGCCAGCCCTCACCTGGCTGCCACCCACCACCCTTGTATCCCCAAGGCCACTCACCCCAGAAAACTGAGGGTTTATCTGGCTCTGGAGCAGCAGGCTGGGCAGTTCCCCCGTGCTGGTTGCCACTCATGGGTTAAATGTGTGCCCCTGTCAACTCATCCCCTCACTGGACTGCTGTGGCAAGGGGAAGGGGCTGGGTCTGCCAGGGACCCTGGCGAAGTGGCTGGAGCAGGGAAACTGGTCCAGGCTCTGCTCCCCATGCTGCTGGAGGACAGGCCTGGCCAGAGTCTGTTATGCTGGTGGCCCCCAGCAAGGGCAGGGCAAGAGAAATGCCAGAGCCGGCTCTTGACCCAGCATGGTGTCTGTGCATGGCTGAGGGCAGTGACAGACATATGGGGCCCCTCAGGGGCACACAGGAGGTCACCCGAAGGAAAACGTGCTCTCAGGGGTCAGTAACCAGAGCAAGTCGTGTATGGGTGACTCTGTGGCACTCTGGCACCAGCCACAGTGCTCCCTGGGACAGGCAGAACAGAACTGTGCCAGGATCTGACCCTTCCTCCCCCTCCCCAGCGCGAGTGCATCTCTGTCCACGTCGGCCAGGCCGGCGTCCAGATGGGCAACACCTGCTGGGAGCTGTACTGCCTGGAGCACGGCATCCAGCCCGACGGGCAGATGCCCAGTGACAAAACCATTGGCGGAGGGGACGACTCCTTCACCACCTTCTTCTGTGAGACCGGGGCTGGGAAGCATGTCCCACGGGCCATCTTTGTGGACCTGGAGCCCACTGTGATAGGTGAGTGCTGGAGATCACACACCCTGAAGTGCCCCCATGGGTGGGTAGCAGGCAGCAGGTGTCTGGTGCTTGTGCTCTGCTGACGACATCCTGCACTGGGTTCAACCCGAGGGCCCTTCTTTTTCCCCAGGAGAAGCCACAAACCTGAGCACCTGCTTTTGTTCTTGAAGTGTCCTAGAGGCAGCGGTGCTTGTACCACATGTGCACAGAGAGAAACCAGCCCAACCGGCACAGCAGCTCCTGCTGTGCTTGTGGCAGGGAGCTCCGGATGGGTGGGAGAAGCTGAGCTGCGCAGGGAGGTGGCAGCCACCTCCTGCTGCCAAAGAAACCTGATACTGGTGTTGGCCTTGCTGACGTGTGGGTCTTTGGCCATGTCAGTGGCAGGCGGAGCCAAGGTGAGGGATGGCTGCTGGCACCCACTCTGCTCGGCGGCTGGCTCAAACCAACTGCCTCCACCATGCTCAGCCTGCCCCTCTTCTCTCCTAGATGAGGTTCGGGGAGGAGTCTACCGCCAGCTCTTCCACCCTGAGCAGCTGATCACTGGCAAGGAGGATGCTGCCAACAACTATGCCCGTGGGCACTACACTATTGGCAAAGAGATCATTGACCAAGTGCTGGACAGGATCCGGAAGCTGGTAAGTGACCCCGGAGAGGGGACCTGTCCTGCTGACAGGTAGGATCCAGTATCTCGCTGGGGCTCAGAGCACACTGCAAGCCCTGCTGCATCCTGGGAGGGATCTGCAGCTACCCAAGGCAAGGATGGACCCGATCCGGAAGGGTCTTCTGAATAGTCAGGCCTTCACAAAGAAATGCATCTCAGACCAATCTTGTGCATCTCTCTCTGCAGGCTGACCAGTGCACAGGACTCCAGGGATTCCTTGTGTTTCACAGCTTTGGAGGTGGCACTGGCTCTGGGTTCACCTCCCTCTTGATGGAACGACTCTCTGTTGACTACGGCAAGAAGTCCAAGCTGGAGTTCTCCATCTACCCTGCACCACAAGTCTCCACCGCTGTGGTAGAGCCCTACAACTCTATCCTCACCACACACACTACCCTGGAGCACTCGGACTGTGCTTTCATGGTGGACAACGAGGCCATCTATGACATCTGCCGCAGGAACCTGGACATCGAGCGTCCAACCTACACCAACTTGAACAGACTCATCAGCCAGATTGTCTCATCCATCACAGCATCACTGAGGTTCGATGGAGCCCTGAATGTTGATCTGACCGAGTTCCAGACCAACCTGGTGCCCTACCCTCGCATCCACTTCCCGCTGGCCACCTATGCCCCTGTCATCTCCGCAGAGAAGGCCTATCATGAGCAGC